>NC_064927.1:251857474-252160504 GCF_023897955.1 Schistocerca gregaria
ACTCCAAAGTCATGAGATTGTGTAATTTTCAACAGTGTTCTTAATGTGTAATATAAAAGTATTTAAAGATGTAGCTGCAACTTACAAAAATACGAAATATCCACTCAGTCGTCCACTGTACGTAGATACATTCGGTGTGAAGAATGCTATGTGCACAGCACTAGCGCTTTTCATCTAGAATATGACGCCGCTCCACATGTCTGTTGTCAACCTGCTAACGAAGAAAATGCATACGTAAGAGCACTCCAAAGTCATAAGATTGTGTAATTTTCAACAGTGTTCTTAATGTGTAATATAAAAGTATTTAAAGATGTAGCTGCAACTTACAAAAATTCGAAAAATCCACTCAGTCGTCCACTGTACGTAGATACATTCGGTGTGAAGAATGCTATGTGCACAGCACTAGCGCTTTTCTTCTAGAATATGACGCCGCTCCACACGTCTCTTGTCAACCTGCTAACGAAGAAAATGCATACATAAGAGCACTCCAAAGTCATAAGATTGTGTAATTTTCAACAGTGTTCTTAATGTGTAATATAAAAGTATTTAAAGATGTAGCTGCAACTTACAAAAATACGAAATATCCACTCAGTCGTCCACTGTACGTAGATGCATTCGGTGTGAAGAATGCTATGTGCACAGCACTAGCTCTTTTCTTCTAGAATATGTCGCCGCTCCCACACGTCTCTTGTCAACCTGCTAACGAAGAAAATGCATACATAGGAGCTCTCCAAAGTCATAAGATTGTGTAATTTTCAACAGTGTTCTTAATGTGTAATATAAAAGTATTTAAAGATGTAGCTGCAACTTACAAAAATACGAAATATCCACTCAGTCGTCCACTGAACGTAGATACATTCGGTGTGAAGAATGCTATGTGCAGAGCACTAGCGCTTTTCTTCTGGAATATGTCGCCGCTCCCACACGTCTCTTGTCAACCTGCTAACGAAGAAAATGCATACACCAGAGCACTCCAAAGTCATAAGATTGTGTAATTTTCAACAGTGTTCTTAATGTGTAATATAAAAGTATATAAAGATGTAGCTGCAACTTATAAAAATACGAAATATCCACTCAGTCGTCCACTGTACGTAGATACATTCGGTGTGAAGAATGCTATGTTCACAGCACTAGCGCTTTTCTTCTAGAATATGATGCCGCTCCACACGTCTTTTGTCAACCTGCTAACGAAGAAAATGCATACATCAGAGCACACCAAAGTCATAAGATTGTGTAATTTTCAACAGTGTTCTTAATGTGTAATATAAAAGTATTTAACGATGTAGCTGCAACTTAACAATATACGAAAAATCCACTCAGTCGTCCACTGTACGTAGATACATTCGGAGTGAAGAATGCTATGTGCACAGCACTAGCGCTTTTCTTCTAGAATATGTCGCCGCTCCCACACGTCTCTTGTCAACCTGCTAACGAAGAAAATGCATACATAAGAGCACTCCAAAGTCATAAGATACTGTAATTTTCAACAGTGTTCTTAATGTGCAATATAAAAGTATATAAAGATGTAGCTGCAACTTACAAAAATACCAAATATCCACTCGGTCGTCCACTGTACGTAGATACATTCGGTGTGAAGAATGCTATGTGCACAGCACTAGCGCTTTTCTTCTGGAATATGTCGCCGCTCCGACACGTCTCTTGTCAACCTGCTAACGAAGAAAATGCATACATCACAGCACTCCAAAGTCATAAGATTGTGTAATTTTCAACAGTGTTCTTAATGTGTAATATAAAAGTATTTAAAGATGTAGCTGCAACTTACAAAAATATCCACTCAGTCGTCCACTGTACGTAGATACATTCGGTGTGAAGAATTCTATGTGCACAGCACTAGCGCTTTTCTTCTGGAATATGTCGCCGCTCCCACACGTCTCTTGTCAACCTGCTAACGAAGAAAATGCATACATAAGAGCACTCCAAAGTCATAGGATTGTGTAATTTTCAACAGTGTTCTTAATGTGTAATATAAAAGTATTTAAAGATGTAGCTGCAACTTACAAAAATACGAAATATCCAGTCAGTCGTCCACTGTACATAGATACATTCGGTGTGAAGAATGCTATGTGCATAGCACTAGCGCTTTTCTTCTGGAATATGTCGCCGCTCCCACACGTCTCTTGTCAACCTGCTAACGAAGAAAATGCATACACCAGAGCACTCCAAAGTCATAAGATTGTGTAATTTTCAACAGTGTTCTTAATGTGTAATATAAAAGTATTTAGAGATGTAGCTGCAACTTACAAAAATACGAAATATCCACTCAGTCGTCCACTGTACGTAGATACATTCGGTGTGAAGAATGCTATGTGCACAGCACTAGCGCTTTTCTTCTAGAACATGAAGCCGCTTCACACGTCTCTTGTCACCCTGCTAACGAAGAAAATGCATACATAAGAGCACTCCAAAGTCATAAGATTGTGTAATTTTCAACACTGTTCTTAATGTGTAATATAAAAGTATTTAAAGATGTAGCTGCAACTTATAAAAATACGAAATATCCACTCAGTCGTCCAGTGTACGTAGATACATTCGGTGTGAAGAATGCTATGTGCACAGCACTAGCGCTTTTTTTCTAGAATATGTCGCCGCTCCCACACGTCTCTTATCAACCTGCTAACGAAGAAAATGCATACATAATTGCACTCCAAAGTCATAAGATTGTGTAATTTTCAACAGTGTTCTTAATGTGTAATATAAAAGTATTTAAAGATATAGCTGCAACTTACAAAAATACGAAAAATTCACTCAGTCGTCCACTGTACGTAGATACATTCGGTGTGAAGAATTCTATGTGCACAGCACTAGCGCTTTTGTTCTAGAATATGACGCCGCTCCACACGTCTCTTGTCAACCTGCTAACGAAGAGAATGCATACATCAGAGCACTCCAAAGTCATAAGATTGTGTAATTTTCAACAGTGTTCTTAATGTGTAATATAAAAGTATTTAAAGATGTAGCTGCAACTTACAAAAATACGAAATATCCACTCAGTCGTCCACTGTACGTAGATACATTCGGTGTGAAGAATGCTATGTGCACAGCACTAGCGCTTTTCCTGTAGAGTATTACGCCGCTCCACACCTCTTATCAACCTGCTTACGAAGAAAATGCATACATAAGAGCACTCCAAAGTCATAAGATTGTGTAATTTTCAACAGTGTTCTTAATGTGTAATATAAAAGTATTTAAAGATGTAGCTGCAAATTACAAAAATACGAAATATCCACTCAGTCGTCCACTGTGCGTAGATACATTCGGTGTCAAGAATGCTATGTGCACAGCACTAGCGCTTTTCTTCTAGAATATGTCGCCGCTCCCACATGTCTCTTGTCAACCTGCTAACGAAGAAAATGCATACATAAGAGCACTCCAAAGTCATGAGATTGTGTAATTTTCAACAGTGTTCTTAATGTGTAATATAAAAGTATTTAAAGATGTAGCTGCAACTTACAAAAATACGAAATATCCACTCAGTCGTCCACTGTACGTAGATACATTCGGTGTGAAGAATGCTATGTGCACAGCACTAGCGCTTTTCATCTAGAATATGACGCCGCTCCACATGTCTGTTGTCAACCTGCTAACGAAGAAAATGCATACGTAAGAGCACTCCAAAGTCATAAGATTGTGTAATTTTCAACAGTGTTCTTAATGTGTAATATAAAAGTATTTAAAGATGTAGCTGCAACTTACAAAAATTCGAAAAATCCACTCAGTCGTCCACTGTACGTAGATACATTCGGTGTGAAGAATGCTATGTGCACAGCACTAGCGCTTTTCTTCTAGAATATGACGCCGCTCCACACGTCTCTTGTCAACCTGCTAACGAAGAAAATGCATACATAAGAGCACTCCAAAGTCATAAGATTGTGTAATTTTCAACAGTGTTCTTAATGTGTAATATAAAAGTATTTAAAGATGTAGCTGCAACTTACAAAAATACGAAATATCCACTCAGTCGTCCACTGTACGTAGATGCATTCGGTGTGAAGAATGCTATGTGCACAGCACTAGCGCTTTTCTTCTAGAATATGTCGCCGCTCCCACACGTCTCTTGTCAACCTGCTAACGAAGAAAATGCATACATAGGAGCTCTCCAAAGTCATAAGATTGTGTAATTTTCAACAGTGTTCTTAATGTGTAATATAAAAGTATTTAAAGATGTAGCTGCAACTTACAAAAATACGAAATATCCACTCAGTCGTCCACTGAACGTAGATACATTCGGTGTGAAGAATGCTATGTGCAGAGCACTAGCGCTTTTCTTCTGGAATATGTCGCCGCTCCCACACGTCTCTTGTCAACCTGCTAACGAAGAAAATGCATACACCAGAGCACTCCAAAGTCATAAGATTGTGTAATTTTCAACAGTGTTCTTAATGTGTAATATAAAAGTATATAAAGATGTAGCTGCAACTTATAAAAATACGAAATATCCACTCAGTCGTCCACTGTACGTAGATACATTCGGTGTGAAGAATGCTATGTTCACAGCACTAGCGCTTTTCTTCTAGAATATGATGCCGCTCCACACGTCTTTTGTCAACCTGCTAACGAAGAAAATGCATACATCAGAGCACACCAAAGTCATAAGATTGTGTAATTTTCAACAGTGTTCTTAATGTGTAATATAAAAGTATTTAACGATGTAGCTGCAACTTAACAATATACGAAATATCCACTCAGTCGTCCACTGTGCGTAGATACATTCGGTGTGAAGAATGCTATGTGCACAGCACTAGCGCTTTTCTTCTGGAATATGTCGCCGCACCCACACGTCTCTTGTCAACCTGTTAACGAAGAAAATGCATACACAAGAGCACTCCAAAGTCATAAGATTGTGTAATTTTCAACAGTGTTCTTAATGTGTAATATAAAAGTATTTAAAGATGTAGCTGCAACTTACAAAAATATCCACTCAGTCGTCCACTGTACGTAGATACATTCGGTGTGAAGAATGCTATGTGCACAGCACTAGCGCTTTTCTTCTGGAATATGTCGCCGCCCCAACACGTTTCTTGTCAACCTGCTAACGAAGAAAATGCATACATAATTGCACTCCAAAGTCATAAGATTGTGGATTTTCAATAGTGTTCTTAATGTGTAATATAAAAGTATTTAAAGATGTAGCTGCAACTTACAAAAATACGAAATATCCACTCAGTCGTCCACTGTACGTAGATACATTCGGTGTGAAGAATGCTATGTGCACAGCACTAGCGCTTTTCTTCTAGAGTATGACGCCGCTCCACACCTCTTATCAACCTGCTAACGAAG
Source organism: Schistocerca gregaria (assembly GCF_023897955.1). Lineage (NCBI taxonomy): Eukaryota > Metazoa > Arthropoda > Insecta > Orthoptera > Acrididae > Schistocerca > Schistocerca gregaria. The sequence continues at coordinate 251,862,773 of NC_064927.1, forward strand.
AAAATGTATACATAAGAGCACTCCAAAGTCATAAGATTGTGTAAATTTCAACAGTGTTCTTAATGTGTAATATAAAACTATTTAAAGATGTAACTGCAACTTACAAAAATACGAAATATCCACTCAGTCGTCCACTGTACGTAGATACATTCGGTGTGAAGAATGCTATGTGCACAGCACTAGCGCTTTTCTTCTAGAATATGACGCCGCTACACGCGTCTCTTGTCAACCTGCTAACGAAGAAAATGCATACATCAGAGCACTCCAAAGTCATAAGATTGTGTAATTTTCAACAGTGTTCTTAATGTGTAATATAAAAGTATTTAAAGATGTAGCTGCAACTTACGAAATACGAAATATCCACTCAGTCGTCCAGTGTACGTAGATACATTCGGTGTGAAGAATGCTACGTGCACAGCACTAGCGCTTTTCTTCTGGAATATGTCGCCGCTCCCACACGTCTCTTGTCAACCTGCTAACGAAGAAAATCCATACATAATTGCACTCCAAAGTCATAAGATTGTGTAATTTTCAATCGTGTTCTTAATGTGTAATATAAAAGTATTTAAAGATGTAGCTGCAACTTACAAAAATACGAAAAATCCACTCAGTCGTCCACTGTACGTAGATACATTCGGTGTGAAGAATTCTATGTGCACAGCACTAGCGCTTTAGTTCTAGAATATGACGCCGCTCCACACGTCTCTTGTCAACCTGCTAACGAAGAGAATGCATACATCAGAGCACTCCAAAGTCATAAGATTGTGTAATTTTCAACAGTGTTCTTAATGTGTAATATAAAAGTATTTAAAGATGTAGCTGCAACTTACAAAAATACGAAATATCCACTCAGTCGTCCACTGTACGTAGATACATTCGGTGTGAAGAATGCTATGTGTACAGCACTAGCGCTTTTCCTCTAGAGTATGACGCCGCTCCACACCTCTTATCAACCTGCTTACGAAGAAAATGCATACATAAGAGCACTCCAAAGTCATAAGATTGTGTAATTTTCAACAGTGTTCTTAATGTGTAATATAAAAGTATTTAAAGATGTAGCTGCAACGTACAAAAATACGAAATATCCACTCAGTCATCCACTGTACGTAGATACATTCGGTGAGAAGAATGCTATGTGCACAGCACTAGCGCTTTTCTTCTGGAATATGTCGCCGCTCCCACACGTCTCTTGTCAACCTGCTAACAAAGAAAATGCATACATAAGAGCACTCCAAAGTCATAAGATTGTGTAATTTTCAACACTGTTCTTAATGTGCAATATAAAAGTATTTAAAGATGTAGCTGCAACTTACAAAAATACCAAATAACCACTCAGTCGTCCACTGTACGTAGATACATTCGGTGTGAAGAATGCTATGTGCACAACACTAGCGCTTTTCTTCTGGAATATGTCGCCGCTCCCACACGTCTCTTGTCAACCTGCTAACGAAGAAAATGCATACATAAGAGCACTCCAAAGTCATAAGATTGTGTAATTTTAAACAGTGTTCTTAATGTGTAATATAAAAGTATTTAAAGATGTAGCTGCAACTTACAAAAATACGAAATATCCACTCAGTCGTCCACTGAACGTAGATACATTCGGTGTGAAGAATGCTATGTGCACAGCACTAGCGCTTTTCTTATGGAATATGTCGCCGCTCCCACACGTCTCTTGTCAACCTGCTAACGAAGAAAATGCATACACCAGAGCACTCCAAAGTCATAAGATTGTGTAATTTTCAACAGTGTTCTTAATGTGTAATATAAAAGTATATAAAGATGTAGCTGCAACTTATAAAAATACGAAATATCCACTCAGTCGTCCACTGAACGTAGATACATTCGGTGTGAAGAATGCTATGTGCACAGCACTAGCGCTTTTCTTCTGGAATATGTCGCCGCTCCCACACGTCTCTTGTCAACCTGCTAACGAAGAAAATGCATACACCAGAGCACTCCAAAGTCATAAGATTGTGTAATTTTCAACAGTGTTCTTAATGTGTAATATAAAAGTATATAAAGATGTAGCTGCAACTTATAAAAATACGAAATATCCACTCAGTCGTCCACTGTACGTAGATACATTCGGTGTGAAGAATGCTATGTGCACAGCACTAGCGCTTTTCTTCTAGAATATGATGCCGCACCACACGTCTTTTGTCAACCTGCTAACGAAGAAAATGCATACATCAGAGCACACCACAGTCATAAGATTGTGTAATTTTCAACAGTGTTCTTAATGTGTAATATAAAAGTATTTAACGATGTAGCTGCAACTTACCAAATACGAAATATCCACTCAGTCGTCCACTGTACGTAGATACATTCGGTGTGAAGAATGCTATGTGCACAGCACTAGCGCTTTTCTTCTAGAATATGTCGCCGCACCCACACGTCTCTTGTCAACCTGTTAACGAAGAAAATGCATACACAAGAGCACTCCAAAGTCATAAGATTGTGTAATTTTCAACAGTGTTCTTAATGTGTAATATAAAAGTATTTAAAGATGTAGCTGCAACTTACAAAAATATCCACTCACTCGTCCACTGTACGTAGATACATACGGTGTGAAGAATGCTATGTGCACAGCACTAGCGCTTTTCTTCTGGAATATGTCGCCGCTCCCACACGTTTCTTGTCAACCTGCTAACGAAGAAAATGCATACATAATTGCACTCCAAAGTCATAAGATTGTGGATTTTCAATAGTGTTCTTAATGTGTAATATAAAAGTATTTAAAGATGTAGCTGCAACTTACAAAAATACGAAATATCCACTCAGTCGTCCACTGTACGTAGATACATTCAGTGTGAAGAATGCTATGTGCACAGCACTAGCGCTTTTCTTCTAGAGTATGACGCCGCTCCACACCTCTTATCAACCTGCTAACGAAGAAAATGCATACATAAGAGCACTCCAAAGTCATAAGATTGTGTAAATTTCAACAGTGTTCTTAATGTGTAATATAAAACTATTTAAAGATGTAGCTGCAACTTACAAAAATACGAAAAATCCACTCAGTCGTCCACTGTACGTAGATACATTCGGTGTGAAGAATTCTATGTGCACAGCACTAGCGCTTTTGTTCTAGAATATGACGCCGCTATACACGTCTCTTGTCAACCTGCTAACGAAGAGAATGCATACATCAGAGCACTCCAAAGTCATAAGATTGTGTAATTTTCAACAGTGTTCTTAATGTGTAATATAAAAGTATTTAAAGATGTAGCTGCAACTTACAAAAATACGAAATATCCACACAGTCGTCCACTGTACGTAGATACATTCGGTGTGAAGAATGCTATGTGTACAGCACTAGCGCTTTTCCTCTAGAGTATGACGCCGCTCCACACCTCTTATCAACCTGCTTACGAAGAAAATGCATACATAATAGCACTCCAAAGTCATAAGATTGTGTAATTTTCAACAGTGTTCTTAAAGTGTAATATAAAAGTATTTAAAGATGTAGCTGCAACGTACAAAAATACGAAATATCCACTCAGTCGTCCACTGTACGTAGATACATTCGGTGAGAAGAATGCTATGTGCACAGCACTAGCGCTTTTCTTCTGGAATATGTCGCCGCTCCCACACGTCTCTTGTCAACCTGCTAACGAAGAAAATGCATACATAAGAGCACTCCAAAGTCACAAGATTGTGTAATTTTCAACACTGTTCATAATGTGCAATATAAAAGTATTTAAAGATGTAGCTGCAACTTACAAAAATGCCAAATAACCACTCAGTCGTCCACTGTACGTAGATACATTCGGTGTGAAGAATGCTATGTGCACAACACTAGCGCTTTTCTTCTGGAATATGTCGCCGCTCCCACACGTCTCTTGTCAACCTGCTAACGAAGAAAATGCATACATAAGAGCACTCCAAAGTCATAAGATTGTGTAATTTTCAACAGTGTTCTTAATGTGTAATATAAAAGTATTTAAAGATGTAGCTGCAACTTACAAAAATACGAAATAACCACTCAGTCGTCCACTGTACGTAGATGCATTCGGTGTGAAGAATGCTATGTGCACAGCACTAGCGCTTTTCTTCTAGAATATGTCGCCGCTCCCACACGTCTCTTGTCAACCTGCTAACGAAGAAAATGCATACATAAGAGCACTCCAAAGTCACAAGATTGTGTAATTTTCAACACTGTTCATAATGTGCAATATAAAAGTATTTAAAGATGTAGCTGCAACTTACAAAAATGCCAAATAACCACTCAGTCGTCCACTGTACGTAGATACATTCGGTGTGAAGAATGCTATGTGCACAACACTAGCGCTTTTCTTCTGGAATATGTCGCCGCTCCCACACGTCTCTTGTCAACCTGCTAACGAAGAAAATGCATACATAAGAGCACTCCAAAGTCATAAGATTGTGTAATTTTCAACAGTGTTCTTAATGTGTAATATAAAAGTATTTAAAGATGTAGCTGCAACTTACAAAAATACGAAATAACCACTCAGTCGTCCACTGTACGTAGATGCATTCGGTGTGAAGAATGCTATGTGCACAGCACTAGCGCTTTTATTCTAGAATATGTCGCCGCTCCCACACGTCTCTTGTCAACCTGCTAACGAAGAAAATGCATACATAAGAGCTCTCCAAAGTCATAAGATTGTGTAATTTTCAACAGTGTTCTTAATGTGTAATATAAAAGTATTTAAAGATGTAGCTGCAACTTACAAAAATACGAAATATCCACTCAGTCGTCCACTGTACGTAGATACATTCGGTGTGAAGAATGCTATGTGCACAGCACTAGCGCTTTTCTTCTAGAGTATGACGCCGCTCCACACCTCTTATCAACCTGCTAACGAAGAAAATGTATACATAAGAGCACTCCAAAGTCATAAGATTGTGTAAATTTCAACAGTGTTCTTAATGTGTAATATAAAACTATTTAAAGATGTAACTGCAACTTACAAAAATACGAAATATCCACTCAGTCGTCCACTGTAAGTAGATACATTCGGTGTGAAGAATGCTATGTGCACAGCACTAGCGCTTTTCTTCTAGAATATGACGCCGCTACACACGTCTCTTGTCAACCTGCTAACGAAGAAAATGCATACATCAGAGCACTCCAAAGTCATAAGATTGTGTAATTTTCAACAGTGTTCTTAATGTGTAATATAAAAGTATTTAAAGATGTAGCTGCAACTTACGAAATACGAAATATCCACTCAGTCGTCCAGTGTACGTAGATACATTCGGTGTGAAGAATGCTACGTGCACAGCACTAGCGCTTTTCTTCTGGAATATGTCGCCGCTCCCACACGTCTCTTGTCAACCTGCTAACGAAGAAAATCCATACATAATTGCACTCCAAAGTCATAAGATTGTGTAATTTTCAATCGTGTTCTTAATGTGTAATATAAAAGTATTTAAAGATGTAGCTGCAACTTACAAAAATACGAAAAATCCACTCAGTCGTCCACTGTACGTAGATACATTCGGTGTGAAGAATTCTATGTGCACAGCACTAGCGCTTTAGTTCTAGAATATGACGCCGCTCCACACGTCTCTTGTCAACCTGCTAACGAAGAGAATGCATACATCAGAGCACTCCAAAGTCATAAGATTGTGTAATTTTCAACAGTGTTCTTAATGTGTAATATAAAAGTATTTAAAGATGTAGCTGCAACTTACAAAAATACGAAATATCCACTCAGTCGTCCACTGTACGTAGATACATTCGGTGTGAAGAATGCTATGTGTACAGCACTAGCGCTTTTCCTCTAGAGTATGACGCCGCTCCACACCTCTTATCAACCTGCTTACGAAGAAAATGCATACATAAGAGCACTCCAAAGTCATAAGATTGTGTAATTTTCAACAGTGTTCTTAATGTGTAATATAAAAGTATTTAAAGATGTAGCTGCAACGTACAAAAATACGAAATATCCACTCAGTCATCCACTGTACGTAGATACATTCGGTGAGAAGAATGCTATGTGCACAGCACTAGCGCTTTTCTTCTGGAATATGTCGCCGCTCCCACACGTCTCTTGTCAACCTGCTAACGAAGAAAATGCATACATAAGAGCACTCCAAAGTCATAAGATTGTGTAATTTTCAACACTGTTCTTAATGTGCAATATAAAAGTATTTAAAGATGTAGCTGCAACTTACAAAAATACCAAATAACCACTCAGTCGTCCACTGTACGTAGATACATTCGGTGTGAAGAATGCTATGTGCACAACACTAGCGCTTTTCTTCTGGAATATGTCGCCGCTCCCACACGTCTCTTGTCAACCTGCTAACGAAGAAAATGCATACATAAGAGCACTCCAAAGTCATAAGATTGTGTAATTTTAAACAGTGTTCTTAATGTGTAATATAAAAGTATTTAAAGATGTAGCTGCAACTTACAAAAATACGAAATATCCACTCAGTCGTCCACTGAACGTAGATACATTCGGTGTGAAGAATGCTATGTGCACAGCACTAGCGCTTTTCTTATGGAATATGTCGCCGCTCCCACACGTCTCTTGTCAACCTGCTAACGAAGAAAATGCATACACCAGAGCACTCCAAAGTCATAAGATTGTGTAATTTTCAACAGTGTTCTTAATGTGTAATATAAAAGTATATAAAGATGTAGCTGCAACTTATAAAAATACGAAATATCCACTCAGTCGTCCACTGAACGTAGATACATTCGGTGTGAAGAATGCTATGTGCACAGCACTAGCGCTTTTCTTCTGGAATATGTCGCCGCTCCCACACGTCTCTTGTCAACCTGCTAACGAAGAAAATGCATACACCAGAGCACTCCAAAGTCATAAGATTGTGTAATTTTCAACAGTGTTCTTAATGTGTAATATAAAAGTATATAAAGATGTAGCTGCAACTTATAAAAATACGAAATATCCACTCAGTCGTCCACTGTACGTAGATACATTCGGTGTGAAGAATGCTATGTGCACAGCACTAGCGCTTTTCTTCTAGAATATGATGCCGCACCACACGTCTTTTGTCAACCTGCTAACGAAGAAAATGCATACATCAGAGCACACCACAGTCATAAGATTGTGTACTTTTCAACAGTGTTCTTAATGTGTAATATAAAAGTATTTAACGATGTAGCTGCAACTTACCAAATACGAAATATCCACTCAGTCGTCCACTGTACGTAGATACATTCGGTGTGAAGAATGCTATGTGCACAGCACTAGCGCTTTTCTTCTAGAATATGTCGCCGCACCCACACGTCTCTTGTCAACCTGTTAACGAAGAAAATGCATACACAAGAGCACTCCAAAGTCATAAGATTGTGTAATTTTCAACAGTGTTCTTAATGTGTAATATAAAAGTATTTAAAGATGTAGCTGCAACTTACAAAAATATCCACTCACTCGTCCACTGTACGTAGATACATACGGTGTGAAGAATGCTATGTGCACAGCACTAGCGCTTTTCTTCTGGAATATGTCGCCGCTCCCACACGTTTCTTGTCAACCTGCTAACGAAGAAAATGCATACATAATTGCACTCCAAAGTCATAAGATTGTGGATTTTCAATAGTGTTCTTAATGTGTAATATAAAAGTATTTAAAGATGTAGCTGCAACTTACAAAAATACGAAATATCCACTCAGTCGTCCACTGTACGTAGATACATTCAGTGTGAAGAATGCTATGTGCACAGCACTAGCGCTTTTCTTCTAGAGTATGACGCCGCTCCACACCTCTTATCAACCTGCTAACGAAGAAAATGCATACATAAGAGCACTCCATAGTCATAAGATTGTGTAAATTTCAACAGTGTTCTTAATGTGTAATATAAAACTATTTAAAGATGTAGCTGCAACTTACAAAAATACGAAAAATCCACTCAGTCGTCCACTGTACGTAGATACATTCGGTGTGAAGAATTCTATGTGCACAGCACTAGCGCTTTTGTTCTAGAATATGACGCCGCTACACACGTCTCTTGTCAACCTGCTAACGAAGAGAATGCATACATCAGAGCACTCCAAAGTCATAAGATTGTGTAATTTTCAACAGTGTTCTTAATGTGTAATATAAAAGTATTTAAAGATGTAGCTGCAACTTACAAAAATACGAAATATCCACACAGTCGTCCACTGTACGTAGATACATTCGGTGTGAAGAATGCTATGTGTACAGCACTAGCGCTTTTCCTCTAGAGTATGACGCCGCTCTACACCTCTTATCAACCTGCTTACGAAGAAAATGCATACATAATAGCACTCCAAAGTCATAAGATTGTGTAATTTTCAACAGTGTTCTTAAAGTGTAATATAAAAGTATTTAAAGATGTAGCTGCAACGTACAAAAATACGAAATATCCACTCAGTCGTCCACTGTACGTAGGTACATTCGGTGAGAAGAATGCTATGTGCACAGCACTAGCGCTTTTCTTCTGGAATATGTCGCCGCTCCCACACGTCTCTTGTCAACCTGCTAACGAAGAAAATGCATACATAAGAGCACTCCAAAGTCACAAGATTGTGTAATTTTCAACACTGTTCATAATGTGCAATATAAAAGTATTTAAAGATGTAGCTGCAACTTACAAAAATGCCAAATAACCACTCAGTCGTCCACTGTACGTAGATACATTCGGTGTGAAGAATGCTATGTGCACAACACTAGCGCTTTTCTTCTGGAATATGTCGCCGCTCCCACACGTCTCTTGTCAACCTGCTAACGAAGAAAATGCATACATAAGAGCACTCCAAAGTCATAAGATTGTGTAATTTTCAACAGTGTTCTTAATGTGTAATATAAAAGTATTTAAAGATGTAGCTGCAACTTACAAAAATACGAAATAACCACTCAGTCGTCCACTGTACGTAGATGCATTCGGTGTGAAGAATGCTATGTGCACAGCACTAGCGCTTTTCTTCTAGAATATGTCGCCGCTCCCACACGTCTCTTGTCAACCTGCTAACGAAGAAAATGCATACATAAGAGCTCTCCAAAGTCATAAGATTGTGTAATTTTCAACAGTGTTCTTAATGTGTAATATAAAAGTATTTAAAGATGTAGCTGCAACTTACAAAAATACGAAATATCCACTCAGTCGTCCACTGTACGTAGATACATTCGGTGTGAAGAATGCTATGTGCACAGCACTAGCGCTTTTCTTCTGGAATATATCGCCGCTCCCACACGTCTCTTGTCAACCTGCTAACGAAGAAAATGCATACATAAGAGCACTCCAAAGTCATAAGATTGTGTAATTTTCAACAGTGTTCTTAATGTGTAATATAAAAGTATTTAAAGATGTAGCTGCAACTTACAAAAATACGAAATAACCACTCAGTCGTCCACTGTACGTAGATGCATTCGGTGTGAAGAATGCTATGTGCACAGCACTAGCGCTTTTCTTCTAGAATATGTCGCCGCTCCCACACGTCTCTTGTCAACCTGCTAACGAAGAAAATGCATACATAAGAGCTCTCCAAAGTCATAAGATTGTGTAATTTTCAACAGTGTTCTTAATGTGTAATATAAAAGTATTTAAAGATGTAGCTGCAACTTACAAAAATACGAAATATCCACTCAGTCGTCCACTGTACGTAGATACATTCGGTGTGAAGAATGCTATGTGCACAGCACTAGCGCTTTTCTTCTGGAATATATCGCCGCTCCCACACGTCTCTTGTCAACCTGCTAACGAAGAAAATGCATACACCAGAGCACTCCAAAGTCATAAGATTGTGTAATTTTCAACAGTGTTCTTAATGTGTAATATAAAAGTATATAAAGATGTAGCTGCAACTTATAAAAATACGAAATATCCACTCAGTCGTCCACTGTAAGTAGATACATTCGGTGTGAAGAATGCTATGTGCACAGCACTAGCGCTTTTCTTCTAGAATATGATGCCGCACCACACGTCTTTTGTCAACCTGCTAACGAAGAAAATGCATACATCAGAGCACACCAAAGTCATAAGATTGTGTAATTTTCAACAGTGTTCTTAATGTGTAATATAAAAGTATTTAACGATGTAGCTGCAACTTACCAAAATACGAAATATCCACTCAGTCGTCCACTGTACGTAGATACATTCGGTGTGAAGAATGCTATGTGCACAGCACTAGCGCTTTTCTTCTGGAATATGTCGCCGCACCCACACGTCTCTTGTCAACCTGTTAACGAAGAAAATGCATACACAAGAGCACTCCAAAGTCATAAGATTGTGTAATTTTCAACAGTGTTCTTAATGTGTAATATAAAAGTATTTAAAGATGTAGCTGCAACTTACAAAAATATCCACTCAGTCGTCCACTGTACGTAGATACATTCGGTGTGAAGAATGCTATGTGCACAGCACTAGCGCTTTTCTTCTGGAATATGTCGCCGCTCCCACACGTTTCTTATCAACCTGCTAACGAAGAAAATGCATACATAATTGCACTCCAAAGTCATAAGATTGAGTAATTTTCAACACTGTTCATAATGTGCAATATAAAAGTATTTAAAGATGTAGCTGCAACTTACAAAAATACCAAATAACCACTCAGTCGTCCACTGTACGTAGATACATTCGGTGTGAAGAATGCTATGTGCACAACACTAGCGCTTTTCTTCTGGAATATGTCGCCGCTCCCACACGTCTCTTGTCAACCTGCTAACGAAGAAAATGCATACATAAGAGCACTCCAAAGTCATAAGATTGTGTAATTTTCAACAGTGTTCTTAATGTGAAATATAAAAGTATTTAAAGATGTAGCTGCAACTTACAAAAATACGAAATATCCACTCAGTCGTCCACTGTACGTAGATGCATTCGGTGTGAAGAATGCTATGTGCACAGCACTAGCGCTTTTCTTCTAGAATATGTCGCCGCTCCCACACGTCTCTTTTCAACCTGCTAACGAAGAAAATGCATACATAAGAGCTCTCCAAAGTCATAAGATTGTGTAATTTTCAACAGTGTTCTTAATGTGTAATATAAAAGTATTTAAAGATGTAGCTGCAACTTACAAAAATACGAAATATCCACTCAGTCGTCCACTGTACGTAGATACATTCGGTGTGAAGAATGCTATGTGCACAGCACTAGCGCTTTTCTTCTGGAATATATCGCCGCTCCCACACGTCTCTTGTCAACCTGCTAACGAAGAAAATGCATACACCAGAGCACTCCAAAGTCATAAGATTGTGTAATTTTCAACAGTGTTCTTAATGTGTAAAATAAAAGTATATAAAGATGTAGCTGCAACTTATAAAAATACGAAATATCCACTCAGTCGTCCACTGTAAGTAGATACATTCGGTGTGAAGAATGCTATGTGCACAGCACTAGCGCTTTTCTTCTAGAATATGATGCCGCACCACACGTCTTTTGTCAACCTGCTAACGAAGAAAATGCATACATCAGAGCACACCAAAGTCATAAGATTGTGTAATTTTCAACAGTGTTCTTAATGTGTAATATAAAAGTATTTAACGATGTAGCTGCAACTTACCAAAATACGAAATATCCACTCAGTCGTCCACTGTACGTAGATACATTCGGTGTGAAGAATGCTATGTGCACAGCACTAGCGCTTTTCTTCTGGAATATGTCGCCGCACCCACACGTCTCTTGTCAACCTGTTAACGAAGAAAATGCATACACAAGAGCACTCCAAAGTCATAAGATTGTGTAATTTTCAACAGTGTTCTTAATGTGTAATATAAAAGTATTTAAAGATGTAGCTGCAACTTACAAAAATATCCACTCAGTCGTCCACTGTACGTAGATACATTCGGTGTGAAGAATGCTATGTGCACAGCACTAGCGCTTTTCTTCTGGAATATGTCGCCGCTCCCACACGTTTCTTATCAACCTGCTAACGAAGAAAATGCATACATAATTGCACTCCAAAGTCATAAGATTGAGTAATTTTCAACACTGTTCATAATGTGCAATATAAAAGTATTTAAAGATGTAGCTGCAACTTACAAAAATACCAAATAACCACTCAGTCGTCCACTGTACGTAGATACATTCGGTGTGAAGAATGCTATGTGCACAACACTAGCGCTTTTCTTCTGGAATATGTCGCCGCTCCCACACGTCTCTTGTCAACCTGCTAACGAAGAAAATGCATACATAAGAGCACTCCAAAGTCATAAGATTGTGTAATTTTCAACAGTGTTCTTAATGTGAAATATAAAAGTATTTAAAGATGTAGCTGCAACTTACAAAAATACGAAATATCCACTCAGTCGTCCACTGTACGTAGATGCATTCGGTGTGAAGAATGCTATGTGCACAGCACTAGCGCTTTTCTTCTAGAATATGTCGCCGCTCCCACACGTCTCTTTTCAACCTGCTAACGAAGAAAATGCATACATAAGAGCTCTCCAAAGTCATAAGATTGTGTAATTTTCAACAGTGTTCTTAATGTGTAATATAAAAGTATTTAAAGATGTAGCTGCAACTTACAAAAATACGAAATATCCACTCAGTCGTCCACTGAACGTAGATACATTCGGTGTGAAGAATGCTATGTGCACAGCACTAGCGCTTTTCTTCTGGAATATGTCGCCGCTCCCACACGTCTCTTGTCAACCTGCTAACGAAGAAAATGCATACACCAGAGCACTCCAAAGTCATAAGATTGTGTAATTTTCAACAGTGTTCTTAATGTGTAATATAAAAGTATATAAAGATGTAGCTGCAACTTATAAAAATACGAAATATCCACTCAGTCGTCCACTGTACGTAGATACATTCGGTGTGAAGAATGCTATGTGCACAGCACTAGCGCTTTTCTTCTAGAATATGATGCCGCTCCACACGTCTTTTGTCAACCTGCTAACGAAGAAAATGCATACATCAGAGCACACCAAAGTCATAAGATTGTGTAATTTTCAACAGTGTTCTTAATGTGTAATATAAAAGTATTTAACGATGTAGCTGCAACTTACCAAAATACGAAATATCCACTCAGTCGTCCACTGTACGTAGATACATTCGGTGTGAAGAATGCTATGTGCACAGCACAAGCGCTTTTCTTCTGGAATATGTCGCCGCACCCACACGTCTCTTGTCAACCTGTTAACGAAGAAAATGCATACACAAGAGCACTCCAAAGTCATAAGATTGTGTAATTTTCAACAGTGTTCTTAATGTGTAATATAAAAGTATTTAAAGATGTAGCTGCAACTTACAAAAATATCCACTCAGTCGTCCACTGTACGTAGATACATTCGGTGTGAAGAATGCTATGTGCACAGCACTAGCGCTTTTCTTCTGGAATATGTCGCCGCTCCCACACGTTTCTTGTCAACCTGCTAACGAAGAAAATGCATACATAATTGCACTCCAAAGTCATAAGATTGTGGATTTTCAATAGTGTTCTTAATATGTAATATAAAAGTATTTAAAGATGTAGCTGCAACTTACAAAAATACGAAATATCCACTCAGTCGTCCACTGTACGTAGATACATTCAGTGTGAAGAATGCTATGTGCACAGCACTAGCGCTTTTCTTCTAGAGTATGACGCCGCTCCACACCTCTTATCAACCTGCTAACGAAGAAAATGCATACATAAGAGCACTCCAAAGTCATAAGATTGTGTAAATTTCAACAGTGTTCTTAATGTGTAATATAAAAGTATTTAAAGATGTAACTGCAACTTACAAAAATACGAAATATCCACTCAGTCGTCCACTGTACGTAGATACATTCGGTGTGAAGAATGCTATGTGCACAGCACTAGCGCTTTTCTTCTAGAATATGACGCCGCTACACACGTCTCTTGTCAACCTGCTAACGAAGAAAATGCATACATAAGAGCACTCCAAAGTCATAAGATTGTGTAATTTTCAACAGTGTTCTTAATGTGTAATATAAAAGTATTTAAAGATGTAGCTGCAACTTACGAAATACGAAATATCCACTCAGTCGTCCACTGTACGTAGATACATTCGGTGTGAAGAATGCTACGTGCACAGCACTAGCGCTTTTCTTCTGGAATATGTCGCCGCTCCCACACGTCTCTTGTCAACCTGCTAACGAAGAAAATCCATACATAATTGCACTCCAAAGTCATAAGATTGTGTAATTTTCAATCGTGTTCTTAATGTGTAATATAAAAGTATTTAAAGATGTAGCTGCAACTTACAAAAATACGAAAAATCCACTCAGTCGTCCACTGTACGTAGATACATTCGGTGTGAAGAATTCTATGTGCACAGCACTAGCGCTTTTGTTCTAGAATATGACGCCGCTCCTCACGTCTCTTGTCAACCTGCTAACGAAGAGAATGCATACATCAGAGCACTCCAAAGTCATAAGATTGTGTAATTTTCAACAGTGTTCTTAATGTGTAATATAAAAGTATTTAAAGATGTAGCTGCAACTTACAAAAATACGAAATATCTACTCAGTCGTCCACTGTACGTAGATACATTCGGTGTGAAGAATGCTATGTGTACAGCACTAGCGCTTTTCCTCTAGAGTATGACGCCGCTCCTCACCTCTTATCAACCTGCTTACGAAGAAAATGCATACATAAGAGCACTCCAAAGTCATAAGATTGTGTAATTTTCAACAGTGTTCTTAATGTGTAATATAAAAGTATTTAAAGATGTAGCTGCAACGTACAAAAATACGAAATATCCACACAGTCGTCCACTGTACGTAGATACATTCGGTGAGAAGAATGCTATGTGCACAGCACTAGCGCTTTTCTTCTGGAATATGTCGCCGCTCCCACACGTCTCTTGTCAACCTGCTAATGAAGAAAATGCATACATCACAGCACTCCAAAGTCATAAGATTGTGTAATTTTCAACAGTGTTCTTAATGTGTAATATAAAAGTATTTAAAGATGTAGCTGCAACTTACAAAAATACGAAATATCCACTCAGTCGTCCACTGTACGTAGATACATTCGGTGTGAAGAATGCTATGTGCACAGCACTAGCGCTTTTCTTCTAGAATATGTCGCCGCTCACACATGTCTCTTGTCAACCTGCTAACGAAGAAAATGCATACATAAGAGCACTCCAAAGTCATAGGATTGTGTAATTTTCAACAGTGTTCTTAATGTGTAATATAAAAGTATTTAAAGATGTAGCTGCAACTTACAAAAATACGAAATATCCACTCAGTCGTCCAATGTACGTAGATACATTCGGTGTGAAGAATGCTATGTGCACAGCACTAGCGCTTTTCTTCTGGAATATGTCGCCGCTCCCACACGTCTCTTGTCAACCTGCTAACGAAGAATATGCATACATCATTGCACTCCAAAGTCATAAGATTGTGTAATTTTCAACATAGTTCTTAATGTGTAATATAAAAGTATACAAAGATGTAGCTGCAACTTATAAAAATACGAAATATCCACTCAGTCGTCCACTGTACGTAGATACATTCGGTGTGAAGAATGCTATGTGCACAGCACTAGCGCTTTTCTTCTAGAGTATGACGCCGCTCCACACCTCTTATCACCTAGCTAACGATGAAAATGCATACATAAGAGCACTCCAAAGTCATAAGATTGTGTAATTTTCAACAGTGTTCTTAATGTGTAATATAAAAGTATTTAAAGATGTAGCTGCAAATTACAAAAATACGAAATATCCACTCAGTCCTCCACTGTACGTAGATACATTCGGTGTGAAGAATGCTATGTGCACAGCACTAACGCTTTTCCTCTAGAGTATGACGCCGCTCCACACCTCTTATCAACCTGCTTACGAACAAAATGCATACATAAGAGCACTCCAAAGTTATAAGATTGTGTAATTTTCAACAGTGTTCTTAATGTGTAATATAAAAGTATTTAAAGATGTAGCTGCAACGTACAAAAATACGAAATATCCACTCAGTCGTCCACTGTACGTAGATACATTCGGTGAGAAGAATGCTATGTGCACAGCACTAGCGCTTTTCTTCTGGAATATGTCGCCGCCCCCACACGTCTCTTGTCAACCTGCTAACGAAGAAAATGCATACATAAGAGCACTCCAAAGTCATAAGATTGTGTAATTTTCAACAGTGTTCTTAATGTGTAATATAAAAGTATTTAAAGATGTAGCTGCAACTTACAAAAATACGAAATATCCACTGAGTCGTCCACTGTACGTAGATACATTCGGTGTGAAGAATGCTATGTGCACAGCACTAGCGCTTTTCTTCTAGAATATGACGCCGCTCCCACATGTCTCTTGTCAACCTGCTAACGAAGAAAATGCATAGATAAGAGCACTCCAAAGTCATGAGATTGTGTAATTTTTAACAGTATTCTTAATGTGTAATATAAAAGTATTTAAAGTTGTAGCTGCAACTTACAAAAATACGAAATAATCACTCAGTCGTCCACTGTACGTAGATACATTCGGTGTGAAGAATGCTATGTGCACAGCACTAGCGCTTTTCTTCTAGAATATGTCGCCGCTCCCACACGTCTCTTGTCAACCTGCTAACGAAGAAAATGCATACATAAGAGCACACCAAATTCATGAGATACTGTAATTTTCAACAGTGTTCTTAATGTGTAATATAAAAGTATTTAAAGATGTAGCTGCAACTTACGAAATACGAAATATCCACTCAGTCGTCCAGTGTACGTAGATACATTCGGTGTGAAGAATGCTACGTGCACAGCAGTAGCGCTTTTCTTCTAGAATGTGTCGCCGCTCCCACACGTCTCTTGTCAACCTGCTAACGAAGAAAATGCATACATAATTGCACTCCAAAGTCATAAGATTGTGTAATTTTCAATCGTGTTCTTAATGTGTAATATAAAAGTATTTAAAGATGTAGCTGCAACTTACAAAAATACGAAAAATCCACTCAGTTGTCCACTGTACGTAGATACATTCGGTGTGAAGAATTCTATGTGCACAGCACTAGCGCTTTTCTTCTAGAATATGACGCCGCTCCCACATGTCTCTTGTCAACCTGCTAACGAAGAAAATGCATAGATAAGAGCACTCCAAAGTCATGAGATTGTGTAATTTTTAACAGTATTCTTAATGTGTAATATAAAAGTATTTAAAGTTGTAGCTGCAACTTACAAAAATACGAAATAATCACTCAGTCGTCCACTGTACGTAGATACATTCGGTGTGAAGAATGCTATGTGCACAGCACTAGCGCTTTTCTTCTAGAATATGTCGCCGCTCCCACACGTCTCTTGTCAACCTGCTAACGAAGAAAATGCATACATAAGAGCACACCAAATTCATGAGATACTGTAATTTTCAACAGTGTTCTTAATGTGTAATATAAAAGTATTTAAAGATGTAGCTGCAACTTACGAAATACGAAATATCCACTCAGTCGTCCAGTGTACGTAGATACATTCGGTGTGAAGAATGCTACGTGCACAGCAGTAGCGCTTTTCTTCTAGAATGTGTCGCCGCTCCCACACGTCTCTTGTCAACCTGCTAACGAAGAAAATGCATACATAATTGCACTCCAAAGTCATAAGATTGTGTAATTTTCAATCGTGTTCTTAATGTGTAATATAAAAGTATTTAAAGATGTAGCTGCAACTTACAAAAATACGAAATATCCACTCAGTCGTCCACTGTACGTAGATACATTCGGTGTGAAGATTGCTATGTGCACAGCACTAGCGCTTTTCCTCTAGAGTATGACGCCGCTCCACACCTCTTATCAACCTGCTTACGAAGAAAATGCATACATAAGAGCACTCCAAAGTCATAAGATTGTGTAATTTTCAACAGTGTTCTTAATGTGTAATATAAAAGTATTTAAAGATGTAGCTGCAACGTACAAAAATACGAAATATCCACTCAGTCGTCCACTGGACGTAGATACATTCGGTGAGAAGAATGCTATGTGCACAGCACTAGCGCTTTTCTTCTGGAATATGTCGCCGCTCCCACACGTCTCTTGTCAACCTGCTAACGAAGAAAATGCATATATAAGAGCACTCCAAAGTCATAAGATTGTGTAACTTTCAACAGTGTTCTTAATGTGTAATATAAAAGTAAAGATGTAGCTGCAACTTACAAAAATACGAAATATCCACTCAGTCGTCCACTGTACGTAGATACATTCGGTGTGAAGAATGCTATGTGCACAGCACTAGTGCTTTTCTTCTAGAATATGTCGCCGCTCCCACTTGTCTCTTGTCAACCTGCTAACGAAGAAAATGCATACATAAGAGCACTCCAAAGTCATAGGATTGTGTAATTTTCAACAGTGTTCTTAATGTGTAATATAAAAGTATTTAAAGATGTAGCTGCAACTTACAAAAATACGAAATATCCACTGAGTCGTCCACTGTACGTAGATACATTCGGTGTGAAGAATGCTATGTGCACAGCACTAGCGCTTGTCTTCTAGAATATGTCGCCGCTCCCACACGTCTCTTGTCAACCTGCTAACGAAGAAAATGCATAGATAAGAGCACACCAAAGTCATGAGATACTGTAATTTTCAACAGTGTTCTTAATGTGCAATATAAAAGTATGTAAAGATGTAGCTGCAACTTACAAAAATACCAAATAACCACTCTTCGTCCACTGTACGTAGATACTTTCGGTGTGAAGAATGCTATGTGCACAGCACTAGCGCTTTTCTTCTAGAATATGTCGTCGCTGCCACACGACTCTTGTAAACCTGCTAACGAAGAAAATGCATACATAAGAGCTCTCCACAGTCATAAGATTGTGTAATTTTCAACAGTGTTCTTAATGTGTAATATAAAAGTATTTAAAGTTGTAGCTGCAACTTACAAAAATACGAAATATCCACTCAGTCGTCCACTGAACGTAGATACATTCGGTGTGAAGAATGCTATGTGCACAGCACTAGCGCTTTTCTTCTGGAATATGTCGCCGCTCCCACACGTCTCTTGTCAATCTGTAACGAAGAAAATGCATACATAAGAGCACTCCAAAGTCATAAGATTGTGTAATTTTCAACAGTGTTCTTAATATGTAATATAAAAGTATTTAAAGATGTAGCTGCAACTCACAACAATACGAAATATCCACTCAGTCGTCCACTGTACGTAGATACATTCGGTGTGAAGAATGCTATGTGCACAGCACTAGCGCTTTTCTTCTGGAATATGTCGCCGCTCCCACACGTCTCTTGTCAACCTGCTAACGAAGAATATGCATACATAATTGCACTCCAAAGTCATAAGATTGTGTAATTTTCAACAGTTTTCTTAATGTGTAATATAATAGTATATAAAAATGTAGCTGCAACTTATAAAAATACGAAATATCCACTCAGTCGTCCACTGTACGTAGATACATTCGGTGTGAAGAATGCTATGTGCACAGCACTAGCGCTTTTCTTCTAGAGTATGACGCCGCTCCACACCTCTTATCAACCAGCTAACGATGAAAATGCATACATAAGAGCACTCCAAAGTCATAAGATTGTGTAATTTTCAACAGTGTTCTTAATGTGTAATATAAAAGTATTTAAAGATGTAGCTGCAACTTACAAAAATACGAAATATCCACTCAGTCGTCCACTGTACATAGATACATTCGGTGAGGAGAATGCTATGTGCACAGCACTAGCGCTTTTCTTCTGGAATATGTCGCCGCTCCCACACGTCTCTTGTCAACCTGCTAACGAAGAAAATGCATACATAAGAGCACTCCAAAGTCATAAGATTGTGTAATTTTCAACAGTGTTCTTAATGTGTAATATAAAAGTATTTAAAGATGTAGCTGCAACTTACAAAAATACGAAATATCCACTCAGTCGTCCACTGTACGTAGATACATTCGGTGTGAAGAATGCTATGTGCACAGCACTAGCGCTTTTCTTCTAGAATATGTCGCCGCTCCCACACGTCTCTTGTCAACCTGCTAACGAAGAAAATGCATACACAAGAGCTCTCCAAAGTCATAAGATTGTGTAATTTTCAACAGTGTTCTTAATGTGTAATATAAAAGTATTTAAAGATGTAGCTGCAACTTACAAAAATACGAAATATCCACTCAGTCGTCCACTGTACGTAGATACATTCGGTGTGAAGAATGCTATGTGCACAGCACTAGCGCTTTTCTTCTGGAATATGTCGCCGCTCCCACACGTCCCTTGTCAACCTGCTAACGAAGAAAATGCATAGATAAGAGCACTCCAAAGTCATGAGATTGTGTAATTTTTAACAGTATCCTTAATGTGTAATATAAAAGTATTTAAAGTTGTAGCTGCAACTTACAAAAATACGAAATATCCACTCAGTCGTCCACTGTACGTAGATACATTCGGTGTGAAGAATGCTATGTGCACAGCACTAGCGCTTTTCTTCTGGAATATGTCGCCGCTCCCACACGTTTCTTGTCAACCTGCTAACGAAGAAAATGCATACATAATTGCACTCCAAAGTCATAAGATTGTGGATTTTCAATAGTGTTCTTAATATGTAATATAAAAGTATTTAAAGATGTAGCTGCAACTTACAAAAATACGAAATATCCACTCAGTCGTCCACTGTACGTAGATACATTCAGTGTGAAGAATGCTATGTGCACAGCACTAGCGCTTTTCTTCTAGAGTATGACGCCGCTCCACACCTCTTATCAACCTGCTAACGAAGAAAATGCATACATAAGAGCACTCCAAAGTCATAAGATTGTGTAAATTTCAACAGTGTTCTTAATGTGTAATATAAAAGTATTTAAAGATGTAGCTGCAACTTACAAAAATACGAAAAATCCACTCAGTCGTCCACTGTACGTAGATACATTCGGTGTGAAGAATTCTATGTGCACAGCACTAGCGCTTTTGTTCTAGAATATGACGCCGCTCCACACGTCTCTTGTCAACCTGCTAACGAAGAGAATGCATACATCAGAGCACTCCAAAGTCATAAGATTGTGTAATTTTCAACAGTGTTCTTAATGTGTAATATAAAAGTATTTAAAGATGTAGCTGCAACTTACAAAAATACGAAATATCCACTCAGTCGTCCACTGTACGTAGATACATTCGGTGTGAAGAATGCTATGTGCACAGCACTAGCGCTTTTCCTCTAGAGTATGACGCCGCTCCACACCTCTTATCAACCTGCTTACGAAGAAAGTGCATACATAAGAGCACTCCAAAGTCATAAGATTGTGTAATTTTCAACAGTGTTCTTAATGTGTAATATAAAAGTATTTAAAGATGTAGCTGCAACGTACAAAAATACGAAATATCCACTCAGTCGTCCACTGGACGTAGATACATTCGGTGAGAAGAATGCTATGTGCACAGCACTAGCGCTTTTCTTCTGGAATATGTCGCCGCTCCCACACGTCTCTTGTCAACCTGCTAACGAAGAAAATGCATATATAAGAGCACTCCAAAGTCATAAGATTGTGTAACTTTCAACAGTGTTCTTAATGTGTAATATAAAAGTATTTAAAGATGTAGCTGCAACTTACAAAAATACGAAATATCCACTCAGTCGTCCACTGTACGTAGATACATTCGGTGTGAAGAATGCTATGTGCACAGCACTAGCGCTTTTCTTCTAGAATATGTCGCCGCTCCCACATGTCTCTTGTCAACCTGCTAACGAAGAAAATGCATACATAAGAGCACTCCTAAGTTATAGGATTGTGTAATTTTCAACAGTGTTCTTAATGTGTAATATAAAAGTATTTAAAGATGTAGCTGCAACTTACAAAAATACGAAATATCCACTGACTCGTCCACTGTACGTAGATACATTCGGTGTGAAGAATGCTATGTGCACAGCACTAGCGCTTGTCTTCTAGAATATGTCGCCGCTCCCACACGTCTCTTGTCAACCTGCTAACGAAGAAAATGCATACATAAGAGCACACCAAAGTCATGAGATACTGTAATTTTCAACAGTGTTCTTAATGTGCAATATAAAAGTATGTAAAGATGTAGCTGCAACTTACAAAAATACCAAATAACCACTCTTCGTCCACTGTACGTAGATACTTTCGGTGTGAAGAATGCTATGTGCACAGCACTAGCGCTTTTCTTCTAGAATATGTCGTCGCTGCCACACGTCTCTTGTAAACCTGCTAACGAAGAAAATGCATACATAAGAGCTCTCCACAGTCATAAGATTGTGTAATTTTCAACAGTGTTCTTAATGTGTAATACAAAAGTATTTAAAGTTGTAGCTGCAACTTACAAAAATACGAAATATCCACTCAGTCGTCCACTGAACGTATATACATTCGGTGTGAAGAATGCTATGTGCACAGCACTAGCGCTTTTCTTCTAGAATATGTCGCCGCTCCCACACGTCTCTTGTCAACCTGCTAACGAAGAAAATTCATACATAAGAGCTCTCCAAAGTCATAAGATTGTGTAATTTTCAACAGTGTTCTTAATGTGTAATATAAAAGTATTTAAAGATGTAGCTGCAACTTACAAAAATACGAAATATCCACTCAGTCGTCCACTGTACGTAGATACATTCGGTGTGAAGAATGCTATGTGCACAGCACTAGCGCTTTTCTTCTGGAATATGTCGCCGCTCCCACACGTCTCTTGTCAACCTGCTAACGAAGAAAATGCATACATAATTGCACTCCAAAGTCATAAGACTGTGTAATTTTCAACAGTTTTCTTAATGTGTAATATAAAAGTATATAAAGATGTAGCTGCAACTTATAAAAATACGAAATATCCACTCAGTCGTCCACTGTACGTAGATACATTCGGTGTGAAGAAAGCTATGTGCACAGCACTAGCGCTTTTCTTCTAGAATATGATGCCACACCACACGTCTTTTGTCAACCTGCTAACGAAGAAAATGCAAAAATCAGAGCACACCAAAGTCATAAGATTGTGTAATTTTCAACAGTGTCTTTAATGTGTAATATAAAAGTATTTAACGATGTAGCTGCAACTTACCAAAATACGAAATATCCACTCAGTCGTCCACTGTACAGAGATACATTCGGTGTGAAGAATGCTATGTTCACAGCACTAGCGCTTTTCTTCTGGAATATGTCGCCGCTCCCACACGTCTCTTGTCAACCGGTTACCGAAAAAAATGCATACACAAGAGCACTCCAAAGTCATAAGATTGTGTAATTTTCAACAGTGTTCTTAATGTGTAATATAAAAGTATTTAAAGATGTAGCTGCAACTTACAAAAACACGAAATATCCACTCAGTCGTCCACTGTACGTAGATACATTCGGTGTGAAGGATGCTATGTGCAAGGCACTAGCGCTTTACTTCTGGGATATGTAGCCGCTCCCACACGTCTCTTGCCAACCTGTTAACGAAGAAAATGCATACATAAGAACACTCCAAAGTCATAAGATTGTGTAATTTTCGACAGTGTTCTTAATGTGTAATATAAAAGTATTTAAAGATGTAGCTGCAACTTACAAAAATACCAAATAACCACTCAGTCGTCCACTGTACGTAGATACATTCGGTGTGAAGAATGCTATGTGCACAACACTAGCGCTTTTCTTCTGGAATATGTCGCCGCTCCCACACGTCCCTTGTCAACCTGCTAACGAAGAAAATGCATAGATAAGAGCACTCCAAAGTCATAAGATTGTGTAATTTTCAACAGTGTTCTTAATGTGTAATATAAAAGTATTTAAAGATGTAGCTGCAACTTACAAAAATACGAAATATCCACTCAGTCATCCACTGTACGTAGATACATTAGGTGTGAAGAATGCTATGTGCACAGCACTAGCGCTTTTCTTCTAGAATATGTCGCCGCTCCCACACGTCTCTTGTCAACCTGCTAACGAAGAAAATGCATACATAAGAGCTCTCCAAAGTCATAAGATTGTGTAATTTTCAACAGTGTTCTTAATGTGTAATATAAAAGTATTTAAAGATGTAGCTGCAACTCACAAAAATACGAAATATCCACTCAGTCGTCCACTGTACGTAGATACATTCGGTGTGAAGAATGCTATGTGCACAGCACTAGCGCTTTTCTTCTGGAATATGTCGCCGCTCCCACACGTCTCTTGTCAACCTGCTAACGAAGAAAATGCATACATAATTGCACTCCAAAGTCATAAGATTGTGTAATTTTCAACAGTTTTCTTAATGTGTAATATAAAAGTATATAAAGATGTAGCTGCAACTTATAAAAATACGAAATATCCACTCAGTCGTCCACTGAACGTAGATACATTCGGTGTGAAGAATGCTATGTGCACAGCACTAGCGCTTTTCTTCTAGAATATGATGCCGCTCCACACGTCTTTTGTCAACCTGCTAACGAAGAAAATCCAAAAATCAGAGCACACCAAAGTCATAAGTTTGTGTACTTTTTAACAGTGTTCTTAATGTGTAATATAAAAGTATTTAACGATGTAGCTGAAACTTACCAAAATACGAAATATCCACTCAGTCGTCCACTGTACAGAGATACATTCGGTGTGAAGAATGCTATGTTCACAGCACTAGCGCTCTTCTTCTGGAATATGTCGCCGCTCCCACACGTCTCTTGTCAACCTGTTAACGAAGAAAATGCATACACAAGAGCACTCCAAAGTCATAAGATTGTGTAATTTTCAACAGTGTTCTTAATGTGTAATATAAAAGTATTTAAAGATTTAGCTGCAACTTACAAATATACGAAATATCCACTCAGTCGTCCACTGTACGTAGATACATACGGTGTGAAGAATGCTATGTGCACAGCACTAGCGCTATTCTTCTAGAATATGTCGCCGCTCCCACACGTCTCTTGTCAACCTGCTAACGAAGAAAATGCATACATAAGAGCACTCCAAAGTCATAAGGTTGTGTAATTTTCAACAGTGTTCTTAATGTGTAATATAAAAGTATTTAAAGATGTAGCTGCAACTTACAAAAACACGAAATATCCACTCAGTCGTCCACTGTACGTAGATACATTCGGTGTGACGGATGCTATGTGCAAGGCACTAGCGCTTTACTTCTGGAATATGTCGCCGCTCCCACACGTCTCTTGTCAACCTGCTAAGGAAGAAAATGCATACATAAGAGCACTCCAAAGTCATGAGATACTGTAATTTTCAACAGTGTTCTTAATGTGCAATGTAAAAGTATTTAAAGATGTAGCTGCAACTTAAAAAAATACCAAATAACCACTCTTCGTCCACTGTACGTAGATACATTCGGTGTGAAGAATGCTATGTGCACAACACTAGCGCTTTTCTTCTGGAATATGTCGCCGCTCCCACACGTCTCTTGTCAACCTGCTAACGAAGAAAATGCATACATAAGAGCACTCCAAAGTCATAAGATTGTGTAATTTTCAACAGTGTTCTTAATGTGTAATATAAAAGTATTTAAAGATGTAGCTGCAACTTACAAAAATACGAAATATCCACTCAGTCGTCCACTGTACGTAGATACATTCGGTGTGAAGAATGCTATGTGCACTGCACTAGCGCTTTTCTTCTAGAATATGTCGCCGCTCCCACACGTCTCTTGTCAACCTGCTAACGAAGAAAATGCATACATAATTGCACTCCAAAGTCATAAGATTGTGTAATTTTCAACAGAGTTCTTAATGTGTAATATAAAAGTATATAAAGATGTAGCTGCAACTTATAAAAATACGAAAAATCCACTCAGTCGTCCACTGTACGTAGATACATTCGGTGTGAAGAATGCTATGTGCACAGCACTAGCGCTTTTCTTCTAGAATATGACGCCGCTCCACACGTCTCTTGTCAACCTGCTAACGAAGAAAATGCATACATCAGAGCACTCCAAAGTCATAGGATTGTGTAATTTTCAACAGTGTTCTTAATGTGTAATATAAAAGTATTTAAAGATGTAGCTGCAACTTACAAAAATTACGAAATATCCACTCAGTCGTCCACTGTACGTAGATACATTCGGTGTGAAGAATGCTATGTGCACAGCACTAGCGCTTTTCTTCTAGAATATGACGCCGCTCCACACGTCTCTTTTGAACCTGATAACGAAGAAAATGCATACATAAGGGCACTCCAAAGTCATAAGATTGTGTAATTTTCAACAGTGTTCATAATGTGTAATATAAAAGTATTTAAAGATGTAGCTGCAACTTCCAAAAATACGAAATATCCACTCAGTCGTCCACTGAACGTAGATACATTCGGTGTGAAGAATGCTATGTGCACAGCACTAGCGCTTTTCTTCTAGAATATGTCGCCGCTCCCACACGTCTCTTCTCAACCTGCTAACGAAGAAAATGCATACATAAGGGCACACCAAAGTCATGAGACACTGTAATTTTCAACAGTGTTCTTAATGTGCAATATAAAAGTATTTAAAGATGTAGCTGCAACTCACAAAAATACGAAATATCCACTCAGTCGTCCACAGTACGTAGATACATTCGGTGTGAAGAATGCTATGTGCACAGCACTAGCGCTTTTCTTCTGGAATATGTCGCCGCTCCCCCACGTCTCTTGTCAACCTGTTAACGAAGAAAATGCATACATAAGAGCACTCCAAAGTCATAAGATTGTGTAATTTTCAACAGTGTTCTTAATGTGTAATATAAAAGTATTTAAAGATGTAGCTGCAACTTACAAAAATACGAAATATCCACTCAGTCGTCCACTGAACGTAGATACATTCGGTGTGAAGAATGCTATGTGCACAGCACTAGCGCTTTACTTCTGGAATATGTCACCGCTCCCACACGTCTCTTGTCAACCTGTTAACGAAGAAAATGCATACATAAGAGCACTCCACAGTCATAAGATTGTGTAATTTTCAACAGTGTTCTTAATGTGTAATATAAAAGTATTTAAAGATGTAGCTGCAACTCACAAAAATACGAAATATCCACTCAGTCGTCCACAGTACGTAGATACATTCGGTGTGAAGAATGCTATGTGCACAGCACTAGCGCTTTTCTTCTGGAATATGTCGCCGCTCCCACACGTCTCTTGTCAACCTGCTAACAAAGAAAATGCATACATAAGAGCACTCCAAAGTCATAAGATTGTGTAATTTTCAACAGTGTTCTTAATGTGTAATATAAAAGTATATAAAGATGTAGCTGCAACATATAAAAATACGAAAAATCCACTCAGTCGTCCACTGTACGTAGATACATTCGGTGTGAAGAATGCTATGTGCACAGCACTAGCGCTTTTCTTCTAGAATATGACGCCGCTCCACACGTCTCTTGTCAACCTGCTAACGAAGAAAATGCATACATCAGAGCACTCCAAAGTCATAGGATTGT
Organism: Schistocerca gregaria; assembly: GCF_023897955.1. NCBI lineage: Eukaryota > Metazoa > Arthropoda > Insecta > Orthoptera > Acrididae > Schistocerca > Schistocerca gregaria. Next base: position 251,889,912 of record NC_064927.1, read on the forward strand.
GTAATTTTCAACAGTGTTCTTAATGTGTAATATAAAAGTATTTAAAGATGTAGCTGCAACTTACAAAAATTACGAAATATCCACTCAGTCGTCCACTGTACGTAGATACATTCGGTGTGAAGAATGCTATGTGCACAGCACTAGCGCTTTTCTTCTAGAATATGACGCCGCTCAACACGTCTCTTTTCAACCTGATAACGAAGAAAATGCATACATAAGGGCACTCCAAAGTCATAAGATTGTGTAATTTTCAACAGTGTTCATAATGTGTAATATAAAAGAATTTAAAGATGTAGCTGCAACTTCCAAAAATACGAAATATCCACTCAGTCGTCCACTGAACGTAGATACATTCGGTGTGAAGAATGCTATGTGCACAGCACTAGCGCTTTTCTTCTAGAATATGTCGCCGCTCCCACACGTCTCTTCTCAACCTGCTAACGAAGAAAATGCATACATAAGGGCACACCAAAGTCATGAGACACTGTAATTTTCAACAGTGTTCTTAATTTGCAATATAAAAGTATTTAAAGATGTAGCTGCAACTCACAAAAATACGAAATATCCACTGAGTCGTCCACAGTACGTAGATACATTCGGTGTGAAGAATGCTATGTGCACAGCACTAGCGCTTTTCTTCTGGAATATGTCGCCGCTCCCACACGTCTCTTGTCAACCTGTTAACGAAGAAAATGCATACATAAGAGCACTCCAAAGTCATAAGATTGTGTAATTTTCAACAGTGTTCTTAATGTGTAATATAAAAGTATTTAAAGATGTAGCTGCAACTTACAAAAATACGAAATATCCACTCAGTCGTCCACTGAACGTAGATACTTTCGGTGTGAAGAATGCTATGTGCACAGCACTAGCGCTTTACTTCTGGAATATGTCGCCGCTCCCACACGTCTCTTGTCAACCTGTTAACGAAGAAAATGCATACATAAGAGCACTCCACAGTCATAAGATTGTGTAATTTTCAACAGTGTTCTTAATGTGTAATATAAAAGTATTTAAAGATGTAGCTGCAACTCACAAAAATACGAAATATCCACTCAGTCGTCCACAGTACGTAGATACATTCGGTGTGAAGAATGCTATGTGCACAGCACTAGCGCTTTTCTTCTGGAATATGTCGCCGCTCCCACACGTCTCTTGTCAACCTGCTAACAAAGAAAATGCATACATAAGAGCACTCCAAAGTCATAAGATTGTGTAATTTTCAACAGTGTTCTTAATGTGTAATATAAAAGTATTTAAAGATGTAGCTGCAACTTACAAAAATACGAAATATCCACTCAGTCGTCCACTGTACGTAGATACATTCGGTGTGAAGAATGCTATGTGCACAGCACTAGCGCTTTTCTTCTAGAATATGATGCCGCTCCCACACGTCTTTTGTCAACCTGCTAACGAAGAAAATGCATACATAAGAACACTCCAAAGTCATAAGATTGTGTAATTTTCAACAGTGTTCTTAATGTGTAATATAAAAGTATTTAAAGATGTAGCTGCAACTTACAAAAATACGAAATATCCACTCAGTCGTCCACTGTACGTAGATACATTCGTTGTGAAGAATGCTATGTGCACAGCACTAGCGCTTTTCTTCTGGAATATGTCGCCGCTCCCACACGTCTCTTGTCAACCTGTTAACGAAGAAAATGCATACATAAGAGCACTCCAAAGTCATAAGATTGTGTAATTTTCAACAGTGTTCTTAATGTGTAATATAAAAGTATTTAAAGATGTAGCTGCAACTTACAAAAATACGAAATATCCACTCAGTCGTCCACTGAACGTAGATACATTCGGTGTGAAGAATGCTATGTGCACAGCACTAGCGCTTTACTTCTGGAATATGTCGCCGCTCCCACACGTCTCTTGTCAACCTGTTAACGAAGAAAATGCATACATAAGAGCACTCCACAGTCATAAGATTGTGTAATTTTCAACAGTGTTCTTAATGTGTAATATAAAAGTATTTAAAGATGTAGCTGCAACTCACAAAAATACGAAATATCCACTCAGTCGTCCACAGTACGTAGATACATTCGGTGTGAAGAATGCTATGTGCACAGCACTAGCGCTTTTCTTCTGGAATATGTCGCCGCTCCCACACGTCTCTTGTCAACCTGCTAACAAAGAAAATGCATACATAAGAGCACTCCAAAGTCATAAGATTGTGTAATTTTCAACAGTGTTCTTAATGTGTAATATAAAAGTATTTAAAGATGTAGCTGCAACTTACAAAAATACGAAATATCCACTCAGTCGTCCACTGTACGTAGATACATTCGGTGTGAAGAATGCTATGTGCACAGCACTAGCGCTTTTCTTCTAGAATATGATGCCGCTCCCACACGTCTTTTGTCAACCTGCTAACGAAGAAAATGCATACATAAGAACACTCCAAAGTCATAAGATTGTGTAATTTTCAACAGTGTTCTTAATGTGTAATATAAAAGTATTTAAAGATGTAGCTGCAACTTACAAAAATACGAAATATCCACTCAGTCGTCCACTGTACGTAGATACATTCGTTGTGAAGAATGCTATGTGCACAGCACTAGCGCTTTTCTTCTGGAATATGTCGCCGCTCCCACACGTCTCTTGTCAACCTGTTAACGAAGAAAATGCATACATAAGAGCACTCCAAAGTCATAAGATTGTGTAATTTTCAACAGTGTTCTTAATGTGTAATATAAAAGTATTTAAAGATGTAGCTGCAACTTACAAAAATACGAAATATCCACTCAGTCGTCCACTGAACGTAGATACATTCGGTGTGAAGAATGCTATGTGCACAGCACTAGCGCTTTACTTCTGGAATATGTCGCCGCTCCCACACGTCTCTTGTCAACCTGTTAACGAAGAAAATGCATACATAAGAGCACTCCACAGTCATAAGATTGTGTAATTTTCAACAGTGTTCTTAATGTGTAATATAAAAGTATTTAAAGATGTAGCTGCAACTCACAAAAATACGAAATATCCACTCAGTCGTCCACAGTACGTAGATACATTCGGTGTGAAGAATGCTATGTGCACAGCACTAGCGCTTTTCTTCTGGAATATGTCGCCGCTCCCACACGTCTCTTGTCAACCTGCTAACAAAGAAAATGCATACATAAGAGCACTCCAAAGTCATAAGATTGTGTAATTTTCAACAGTGTTCTTAATGTGTAATATAAAAGTATTTAAAGATGTAGCTGCAACTTACAAAAATACGAAATATCCACTCAGTCGTCCACTGTACGTAGATACATTCGGTGTGAAGAATGCTATGTGCACAGCACTAGCGCTTTTCTTCTAGAATATGATGCCGCTCCCACACGTCTTTTGTCAACCTGCTAACGAAGAAAATGCATACATAAGAACACTCCAAAGTCATAAGATTGTGTAATTTTCAACAGTGTTCTTAATGTGTAATATAAAAGTATTTAAAGATGTAGCTGCAACTTACAAAAATACGAAATATCCACTCAGTCGTCCACTGTACGTAGATACATTCGGTGTGAAGAATGCTATGTGCACAGCACTAGCGCTTTTCCTCTAGAGTATGACGCCGCTCCACACCTCTTATCAACCTGCTTACGAAGAAAGTGCATACATAAGAGCACTCCAAAGTCATAAGATTGTGTAATTTTCAACAGTGTTCTTAATGTGTAATATAAAAGTATTTAAAGATGTAGCTGCAACTTACAAAAATACGAAATATCCACTCAGTCGTCCACTGTACGTAGATACATTCGGTGTGAAGAATGCTATGTGCACAGCACTAGCGCTTTTCTTCTAGAATATGTCGCCGCTCCCACATGTCTCTTGTCAACCTGCTAACGAAGAAAATGCATACATAAGAGCACTCCTAAGTTATAGGATTGTGTAATTTTCAACAGTGTTCTTAATGTGTAATATAAAAGTATTTAAAGATGTAGCTGCAACTTACAAAAATACGAAATATCCACTGAGTCGTCCACTGTACGTAGATACATTCGGTGTGAAGAATGCTATGTGCACAGCACTAGCGCTTGTCTTCTAGAATATGTCGCCGCTCCCACACGTCTCTTGTCAACCTGCTAACGAAGAAAATGCATACATAAGAGCACACCAAAGTCATGAGATACTGTAATTTTCAACAGTGTTCTTAATGTGCAATATAAAAGTATGTAAAGATGTAGCTGCAACTTACAAAAATACCAAATAACCACTCTTCGTCCACTGTACGTAGATACTTTCGGTGTGAAGAATGCTATGTGCACAGCACTAGCGCTTTTCTTCTAGAATATGTCGTCGCTGCCACACGTCTCTTGTAAACCTGCTAACGAAGAAAATGCATACATAAGAGCTCTCCACAGTCATAAGATTGTGTAATTTTCAACAGTGTTCTTAATGTGTAATATAAAAGTATTTAAAGTTGTAGCTGCAACTTACAAAAATACGAAATATCCACTCAGTCGTCCACTGAACGTAGATACATTCGGTGTGAAGAATGCTATGTGCACAGCACTAGCGCTTTTCTTCTGGAATATGTCGCCGCTCCCACACGTCTCTTGTCAATCTGTAACGAAGAAAATGCATACATAAGAGCACTCCAAAGTCATAAGATTGTGTAATTTTCAACAGTGTTCTTAATGTGTAATATAAAAGTATTTAAAGATGTAGCTGCAACTCACAACAATACGAAATATCCACTCAGTCGTCCACTGTACGTAGATACATTCGGTGTGAAGAATGCTATGTGCACAGCACTAGCGCTTTTCTTCTGGAATATGTCGCCGCTCCCAGACGTCTCTTGTCAACCTGCTAACGAAGAATATGCATACATAATTGCACTCCAAAGTCATAAGATTGTGTAATTTTCAACAGTTTTCTTAATGTGTAATATAATAGTATATAAAAATGTAGCTGCAACTTATAAAAATACGAAATATCCACTCAGTCGTCCACTGTACGTAGATACATTCGGTGTGAAGAATGCTATGTGCACAGCACTAGCGCTTTTCTTCTAGAGTATGACGCCGCTCCACACCTCTTATCAACCAGCTAACGATGAAAATGCATACATAAGAGCACTCCAAAGTCATAAGATTGTGTAACTTTCAACAGTGTTCTTAATGTGTAATATAAAAGTATTTAAAGATGTAGCTGCAACTTACAAAAATACGAAATATCCACTCAGTCGTCCACTGTACGTAGATACATTCGGTGTGAAGAATGCTATGTGCACAGCACTAACGCTTTTCCGCTAGAGTATGACGCCGCTCCACACCTCTTATCAACCTGCTTACGAACAAAATGCATACATAAGAGCACTCCAAAGTCATAAGATTGTGTAATTTTCAACAGTGTTCTTAATGTGTAATATAAAAGTATTTAAAGATGTAGCTGCAACGTACAAAAATACGAAATATCCACTCAGTCGTCCACTGTACATAGATACATTCGGTGAGAAGAATGCTATGTGCACAGCACTAGCGCTTTTCTTCTGGAATATGTCGCCGCTCCCACACGTCTCTTGTCAACCTGCTAACGAAGAAAATGCATACATAAGAGCACTCCAAAGTCATAAGATTGTGTAATTTTCAACAGTGTTCTTAATGTGTAATATAAAAGTATTTAAAGATGTAGCTGCAACTTACAAAAATACGAAATATCCACTCAGTCGTCCACTGTACGTAGATACATTCGGTGTGAAGAATGCTATGTGCACAGCACTAGCGCTTTTCTTCTAGAATATGTCGCCGCTCCCACACGTCTCTTGTCAACCTGCTAACGAAGAAAATTCATACATAAGAGCTCTCCAAAGTCATAAGATTGTGTAATTTTCAACAGTGTTCTTAATGTGTAATATAAAAGTATTTAAAGATGTAGCTGCAACTTACAAAAATACGAAATATCCACTCAGTCGTCCACTGTACGTAGATACATTCGGTGTGAAGAATGCTATGTGCACAGCACTAGCGCTTTTCTTCTGGAATATGTCGCCGCTCCCACACGTCTCTTGTCAACCTGCTAACGAAGAAAATGCATACATAATTGCACTCCAAAGTCATAAGACTGTGTAATTTTCAACAGTTTTCTTAATGTGTAATATAAAAGTATATAAAGATGTAGCTGCAACTTATAGAAATACGAAATATCCACTCAGTCGTCCACTGTACGTAGATACATTCGGTGTGAAGAAAGCTATGTGCACAGCACTAGCGCTTTTCTTCTAGAATATGATGCCGCACCACACGTCTTTTGTCAACCTGCTAACGAAGAAAATGCAAAAATCAGAGCACACCAAAGTCATAAGATTGTGTAATTTTCAACAGTGTCTTTAATGTGTAATATAAAAGTATTTAACGATGTAGCTGCAACTTACCAAAATACGAAATATCCACTCAGTCGTCCACTGTACAGAGATACATTCGGTGTGAAGAATGCTATGTTCACAGCACTAGCGCTTTTCTTCTGGAATATGTCGCCGCTCCCACACGTCTCTTGTCAACCTGTTACCGAAAAAAATGCATACACAAGAGCACTCCAAAGTCATAAGATTGTGTAATTTTCAACAGTGTTCTTAATGTGTAATATAAAAGTATTTAAAGATGTAGCTGCAACTTACAAAAACACGAAATATCCACTCAGTCGTCCACTGTACGTAGATACATTCGGTGTGAAGGATGCTATGTGCAAGGCACTAGCGCTTTACTTCTGGGATATGTAGCCGCTCCCACACGTCTCTTGCCAACCTGTTAACGAAGAAAATGCATACATAAGAACACTCCAAAGTCATAAGATTGTGTAATTTTCGACAGTGTTCTTAATGTGTAATATAAAAGTATTTAAAGATGTAGCTGCAACTTACAAAAATACCAAATAACCACTCAGTCGTCCACTGTACGTAGATACATTCGGTGTGAAGAATGCTATGTGCACAACACTAGCGCTTTTCTTCTGGAATATGTCGCCGCTCCCACACGTCCCTTGTCAACCTGCTAACGAAGAAAATGCATAGATAAGAGCACTCCAAAGTCATAAGATTGTGTAATTTTCAACAGTGTTCTTAATGTGTAATATAAAAGTATTTAAAGATGTAGCTGCAACTTACAAAAATACGAAATATCCACTCAGTCGTCCACTGTACGTAGATACATTCGGTGTGAAGAATGCTATGTGCACAGCACTAGCGCTTTTCTTCTAGAATATGTCGCCGCTCCCACACGACTCTTGTCAACCTGCTAACGAAGAAAATGCATACATAAGAGCTCTCCAAAGTCATAAGATTGTGTAATTTTCAACAGTGTTCTTAATGTGTAATATAAAAGTATTTAAAGATGTAGCTGCAACTCACAAAAATACGAAATATCCACTCAGTCGTCCACTGTACGTAGATACATTCGGTGTGAAGAATGCTATGTGCACAGCACTAGCGCTTTTCTTCTGGAATATGTCGCCGCTCCCACACGTCTCTTGTCAACCTGCTAACGAAGAAAATGCATACATAATTGCACTCCAAAGTCATAAGATTGTGTAATTTTCAACAGTTTTCTTAATGTGTAATATAAAAGTATATAAAGATGTAGCTGCAACTTATAAAAATACGAAATATCCACTCAGTCGTCCACTGAACGTAGATACATTCGGTGTGAAGAATGCTATGTGCACAGCACTAGCGCTTTTCTTCTAGAATATGATGCCGCTCCACACGTCTTTTGTCAACCTGCTAACGAAGAAAATCCAAAAATCAGAGCACACCAAAGTCATAAGTTTGTGTACTTTTTAACAGTGTTCTTAATGTGTAATATAAAAGTATTTAACGATGTAGCTGAAACTTACCAAAATACGAAATATCCACTCAGTCGTCCACTGTACAGAGATACATTCGGTGTGAAGAATGCTATGTTCACAGCACTAGCGCTCTTCTTCTGGAATATGTCGCCGCTCCCACACGTCTCTTGTCAACCTGTTAACGAAGAAAATGCATACACAAGAGCACTCCAAAGTCATAAGGTTGTGTAATTTTCAACAGTGTTCTTAATGTGTAATATAAAAGTATTTAAAGATGTAGCTGCAACTTACAAATATACGAAATATCCACTCAGTCGTCCACTGTACGTAGATACATACGGTGTGAAGAATGCTATGTGCACAGCACTAGCGCTATTCTTCTAGAATATGTCGCCGCTCCCACACGTCTCTTGTCAACCTGCTAACGAAGAAAATGCATACATAAGAACACTCCAAAGTCATAAGATTGTGTAATTTTCGACAGTGTTCTTAATGTGTAATATAAAAGTATTTAAAGATGTAGCTGCAACTTACAAAAATACCAAATAACCACTCAGTCGTCCACTGTACGTAGATACATTCGGTGTGAAGAATGCTATGTGCACAACACTAGCGCTTTTCTTCTGGAATATGTCGCCGCTCCCACACGTCCCTTGTCAACCTGCTAACGAAGAAAATGCATAGATAAGAGCACTCCAAAGTCATAAGATTGTGTAATTTTCAACAGTGTTCTTAATGTGTAATATAAAAGTATTTAAAGATGTAGCTGCAACTTACAAAAATACGAAATATCCACTCAGTCGTCCACTGTACGTAGATACATTCGGTGTGAAGAATGCTATGTGCACAGCACTAGCGCTTTTCTTCTAGAATATGTCGCCGCTCCCACACGTCTCTTGTCAACCTGCTAACGAAGAAAATGCATACATAAGAGCTCTCCAAAGTCATAAGATTGTGTAATTTTCAACAGTGTTCTTAATGTGTAATATAAAAGTATTTAAAGATGTAGCTGCAACTTCCAAAAATACGAAATATCCACTCAGTCGTCCACTGTACGTAGATACATTCGGTGTGAAGAATGCTATGTGCACAGCACTAGCGCTTTTCTTCTGGAATATGTCGCCGCTCCCAGACGTCTCTTGTCAACCTGCTAACGAAGAATATGCATACATAATTGCACTCCAAAGTCATAAGATTGTGTAATTTTCAACAGTTTTCTTAATGTGTAATATAATAGTATATAAAAATGTAGCTGCAACTTATAAAAATACGAAATATCCACTCAGTCGTCCACTGTACGTAGATACATTCGGTGTGAAGAATGCTATGTGCACAGCACTAGCGCTTTTCTTCTAGAGTATGACGCCGCTCCACACCTCTTATCAACCAGCTAACGATGAAAATGCATACATAAGAGCACTCCAAAGTCATAAGATTGTGTAACTTTCAACAGTGTTCTTAATGTGTAATATAAAAGTATTTAAAGATGTAGCTGCAACTTACAAAAATACGAAATATCCACTCAGTCGTCCACTGTACGTAGATACATTCGGTGTGAAGAATGCTATGTGCACAGCACTAACGCTTTTCCGCTAGAGTATGACGCCGCTCCACACCTCTTATCAACCTGCTTACGAACAAAATGCATACATAAGAGCACTCCAAAGTCATAAGATTGTGTAATTTTCAACAGTGTTCTTAATGTGTAATATAAAAGTATTTAAAGATGTAGCTGCAACGTACAAAAATACGAAATATCCACTCAGTCGTCCACTGTACATAGATACATTCGGTGAGAAGAATGCTATGTGCACAGCACTAGCGCTTTTCTTCTGGAATATGTCGCCGCTCCCACACGTCTCTTGTCAACCTGCTAACGAAGAAAATGCATACATAAGAGCACTCCAAAGTCATAAGATTGTGTAATTTTCAACAGTGTTCTTAATGTGTAATATAAAAGTATTTAAAGATGTAGCTGCAACTTACAAAAATACGAAATATCCACTCAGTCGTCCACTGTACGTAGATACATTCGGTGTGAAGAATGCTATGTGCACAGCACTAGCGCTTTTCTTCTAGAATATGTCGCCGCTCCCACACGTCTCTTGTCAACCTGCTAACGAAGAAAATTCATACATAAGAGCTCTCCAAAGTCATAAGATTGTGTAATTTTCAACAGTGTTCTTAATGTGTAATATAAAAGTATTTAAAGATGTAGCTGCAACTTACAAAAATACGAAATATCCACTCAGTCGTCCACTGTACGTAGATACATTCGGTGTGAAGAATGCTATGTGCACAGCACTAGCGCTTTTCTTCTGGAATATGTCGCCGCTCCCACACGTCTCTTGTCAACCTGCTAACGAAGAAAATGCATACATAATTGCACTCCAAAGTCATAAGACTGTGTAATTTTCAACAGTTTTCTTAATGTGTAATATAAAAGTATATAAAGATGTAGCTGCAACTTATAGAAATACGAAATATCCACTCAGTCGTCCACTGTACGTAGATACATTCGGTGTGAAGAAAGCTATGTGCACAGCACTAGCGCTTTTCTTCTAGAATATGATGCCGCACCACACGTCTTTTGTCAACCTGCTAACGAAGAAAATGCAAAAATCAGAGCACACCAAAGTCATAAGATTGTGTAATTTTCAACAGTGTCTTTAATGTGTAATATAAAAGTATTTAACGATGTAGCTGCAACTTACCAAAATACGAAATATCCACTCAGTCGTCCACTGTACAGAGATACATTCGGTGTGAAGAATGCTATGTTCACAGCACTAGCGCTTTTCTTCTGGAATATGTCGCCGCTCCCACACGTCTCTTGTCAACCTGTTACCGAAAAAAATGCATACACAAGAGCACTCCAAAGTCATAAGATTGTGTAATTTTCAACAGTGTTCTTAATGTGTAATATAAAAGTATTTAAAGATGTAGCTGCAACTTACAAAAACACGAAATATCCACTCAGTCGTCCACTGTACGTAGATACATTCGGTGTGAAGGATGCTATGTGCAAGGCACTAGCGCTTTACTTCTGGGATATGTAGCCGCTCCCACACGTCTCTTGCCAACCTGTTAACGAAGAAAATGCATACATAAGAACACTCCAAAGTCATAAGATTGTGTAATTTTCGACAGTGTTCTTAATGTGTAATATAAAAGTATTTAAAGATGTAGCTGCAACTTACAAAAATACCAAATAACCACTCAGTCGTCCACTGTACGTAGATACATTCGGTGTGAAGAATGCTATGTGCACAACACTAGCGCTTTTCTTCTGGAATATGTCGCCGCTCCCACACGTCCCTTGTCAACCTGCTAACGAAGAAAATGCATAGATAAGAGCACTCCAAAGTCATAAGATTGTGTAATTTTCAACAGTGTTCTTAATGTGTAATATAAAAGTATTTAAAGATGTAGCTGCAACTTACAAAAATACGAAATATCCACTCAGTCGTCCACTGTACGTAGATACATTCGGTGTGAAGAATGCTATGTGCACAGCACTAGCGCTTTTCTTCTAGAATATGTCGCCGCTCCCACACGTCTCTTGTCAACCTGCTAACGAAGAAAATGCATACATAAGAGCTCTCCAAAGTCATAAGATTGTGTAATTTTCAACAGTGTTCTTAATGTGTAATATAAAAGTATTTAAAGATGTAGCTGCAACTCACAAAAATACGAAATATCCACTCAGTCGTCCACTGTACGTAGATACATTCGGTGTGAAGAATGCTATGTGCACAGCACTAGCGCTTTTCTTCTGGAATATGTCGCCGCTCCCACACGTCTCTTGTCAACCTGCTAACGAAGAAAATGCATACATAATTGCACTCCAAAGTCATAAGATTGTGTAATTTTCAACAGAGTTCTTAATGTGTAATATAAAAGTATATAAAGATGTAGCTGCAACTTATAAAAATACGAAAAATCCACTCAGTCGTCCACTGTACGTAGATACATTCGGTGTGAAGAATGCTATGTGCACAGCACTAGCGCTTTTCTTCTAGAATATGACGCCGCTCCACACGTCTCTTTTCAACCTGATAACGAAGAAAATGCATACATAAGGGCACTCCAAAGTCATAAGATTGTGTAATTTTCAACAGTGTTCATAATGTGTAATATAAAAGTATTTAAAGATGTAGCTGCAACTTCCAAAAATACGAAATATCCACTCAGTCGTCCACTGAACGTAGATACATTCGGTGTGAAGAATGCTATGTGCACAGCACTAGCGCTTTTCTTCTAGAATATGTCGCCGCTCCCACACGTCTCTTCTCAACCTGCTAACGAAGAAAATGCATACATAAGGGCACACCAAAGTCATGAGACACTGTAATTTTCAACAGTGTTCTTAATGTGCAATATAAAAGTATTTAAAGATGTAGCTGCAACTCACAAAAATACGAAATATCCACTCAGTCGTCCACAGTACGTAGATACATTCGGTGTGAAGAATGCTATGTGCACAGCACTAGCGCTTTTCTTCTGGAATATGTCGCCGCTCCCACACGTCTCTTGTCAACCTGTTAACGAAGAAAATGCATATATAAGAGCACTCCAAAGTCATAAGATTGTGTAATTTTCAACAGTGTTCTTAATGTGTAATATAAAAGTATTTAAAGATGTAGCTGCAACTTACAAAAATACGAAATATCCACTCAGTCGTCCACTGAACGTAGATACATTCGGTGTGAAGAATGCTATGTGCACAGCACTAGCGCTTTACTTCTGGAATATGTCACCGCTCCCACACGTCTCTTGTCAACCTGTTAACGAAGAAAATGCATACATAAGAGCACTCCACAGTCATAAGATTGTGTAATTTTCAACAGTGTTCTTAATGTGTAATATAAAAGTATTTAAAGATGTAGCTGCAACTCACAAAAATACGAAATATCCTCTCAGTCGTCCACAGTACGTAGATACATTCGGTGTGAAGAATGCTATGTGCACAGCACTAGCGCTTTTCTTCTGGAATATGTCGCCGCTCCCACACGTCTCTTGTCAACCTGCTAACAAAGAAAATGCATACATAAGAGCACTCCAAAGTCATAAGATTGTGTAATTTTCAACAGTGTTCTTAATGTGTAATATAAAAGTATATAAATATGTAGCTGCAACTTATAAAAATACGAAAAATCCACTCAGTCGTCCACTGTACGTAGATACATTCGGTGTGAAGAATGCTATGTGCACAGCACTAGCGCTTTTCTTATAGAATATGACGCCGCTCCACACGTCTCTTGTCAACCTGCTAACGAAGAAAATGCATACATCAGAGCACTCCAAAGTCATAGGATTGTGTAATTTTCAACAGTGTTCTTAATGTGTAATATAAAAGTATTTAAAGATGTAGCTGCAACTTACAAAAATTACGAAATATCCACTCAGTCGTCCACTGTACGTAGATACATTCGGTGTGAAGAATGCTATGTGCACAGCACTAGCGCTTTTCTTCTAGAATATGACGCCGCTCAACACGTCTCTTTTCAACCTGATAACGAAGAAAATGCATACATAAGGGCACTCCAAAGTCATAAGATTGTGTAATTTTCAACAGTGTTCATAATGTGTAATATAAAAGAATTTAAAGATGTAGCTGCAACTTCCAAAAATACGAAATATCCACTCAGTCGTCCACTGAACGTAGATACATTCGGTGTGAAGAATGCTATGTGCACAGCACTAGCGCTTTTCTTCTAGAATATGTCGCCGCTCCCACACGTCTCTTCTCAACCTGCTAACGAAGAAAATGCATACATAAGGGCACACCAAAGTCATGAGACACTGTAATTTTCAACAGTGTTCTTAATTTGCAATATAAAAGTATTTAAAGATGTAGCTGCAACTCACAAAAATACGAAATATCCACTGAGTCGTCCACAGTACGTAGATACATTCGGTGTGAAGAATGCTATGTGCACAGCACTAGCGCTTTTCTTCTGGAATATGTCGCCGCTCCCACACGTCTCTTGTCAACCTGTTAACGAAGAAAATGCATACATAAGAGCACTCCAAAGTCATAAGATTGTGTAATTTTCAACAGTGTTCTTAATGTGTAATATAAAAGTATTTAAAGATGTAGCTGCAATTTACAAAAATACGAAATATCCACTCAGTCGTCCACTGAACGTAGATACATTCGGTGTGAAGAATGCTATGTGCACAGCACTAGCGCTTTACTTCTGGAATATGTCGCCGCTCCCACACGTCTCTTGTCAACCTGTTAACGAAGAAAATGCATACATAAGAGCACTCCACAGTCATAAGATTGTGTAATTTTCAACAGTGTTCTTAATGTGTAATATAAAAGTATTTAAAGATGTAGCTGCAACTCACAAAAATACGAAATATCCACTCAGTCGTCCACAGTACGTAGATACATTCGGTGTGAAGAATGCTATGTGCACAGCACTAGCGCTTTTCTTCTGGAATATGTCGCCGCTCCCACACGTCTCTTGTCAACCTGCTAACAAAGAAAATGCATACATAAGAGCACTCCAAAGTCATAAGATTGTGTAATTTTCAACAGTGTTCTTAATGTGTAATATAAAAGTATTTAAAGATGTAGCTGCAACTTACAAAAATACGAAATATCCACTCAGTCGTCCACTGTACGTAGATACATTCGGTGTGAAGAATGCTATGTGCACAGCACTAGCGCTTTTCTTCTAGAATATGATGCCGCTCCCACACGTCTTTTGTCAACCTGCTAACGAAGAAAATGCATACATAAGAACACTCCAAAGTCATAAGATTGTGTAATTTTCAACAGTGTTCTTAATGTGTAATATAAAAGTATTTAAAGATGTAGCTGCAACTTACAAAAATACGAAATATCCACTCAGTCGTCCACTGTACGTAGATACATTCGGTGTGAAGAATGCTATGTGCACAGCACTAGCGCTTTTCTTCTGGATTATGTCGCCGGTCCCACACGTCTCTTGTCAACCTGCTAACGATGAAAATGCATACACAAGAGCACTCCAAAGTCATAAGATTGTGTAATTTTCAACAGTGTTCATAATGTGTAATATAAAAGTATTTAAAGATGTAGCTGCAACTTCCAAAAATACGAAATATCCACTCAGTCGTCCACTGAACGTAGATACATTCGGTGTGAAGAATGCTATGTGCACAGCACTAGCGCTTTTCTTCTAGAATATGTCGCCGCTCCCACACGTCTCTTCTCAACCTGCTAACGAAGAAAATGCATACATAAGGGCACACCAAAGTCATGAGACACTGTAATTTTCAACAGTGTTCTTAATGTGCAATATAAAAGTATTTAAAGATGTAGCTGCAACTCACAAAAATACGAAATATCCACTCAGTCGTCCACAGTACGTAGATACATTCGTTGTGAAGAATGCTATGTGCACAGCACTAGCGCTTTTCTTCTGGAATATGTCGCCGCTCCCACACGTCTCCTGTCAACCTGTTAACGAAGAAAATGCATACATAAGAGCACTCCAAAGTCATAAGATTGTGTAATTTTCAACAGTGTTCTTAATGTGTAATATAAAAGTATTTAAAGATGTAGCTGCAACTTACAAAAATACGAAATATCCACTCAGTCGTCCACTGAACGTAGATACATTCGGTGTGAAGAATGCTATGTGCACAGCACTAGCGCTTTACTTCTGGAATATGTCGCCGCTCCCACACGTCTCTTGTCAACCTGTTAACGAAGAAAATGCATACATAAGAGCACTCCACAGTCATAAGATTGTGTAATTTTCAACAGTGTTCTTAATGTGTAATATAAAAGTATTTAAAGATGTAGCTGCAACTCACAAAAATACGAAATATCCACTCAGTCGTCCACAGTACGTAGATACATTCGGTGTGAAGAATGCTATGTGCACAGCACTAGCGCTTTTCTTCTGGAATATGTCGCCGCTCCCACACGTCTCTTGTCAACCTGCTAACAAAGAAAATGCATACATAAGAGCACTCCAAAGTCATAAGATTGTGTAATTTTCAACAGTGTTCTTAATGTGTAATATAAAAGTATTTAAAGATGTAGCTGCAACTTACAAAAATACGAAATATCCACTCAGTCGTCCACTGTACGTAGATACATTCGGTGTGAAGAATGCTATGTGCACAGCACTAGCGCTTTTCTTCTAGAATATGATGCCGCTCCCACACGTCTTTTGTCAACCTGCTAACGAAGAAAATGCATACATAAGAACACTCCAAAGTCATAAGATTGTGTAATTTTCAACAGTGTTCTTAATGTGTAATATAAAAGTATTTAAAGATGTAGCTGCAACTTACAAAAATACGAAATATCCACTCAGTCGTCCACTGTACGTAGATACATTCGGTGAGAAGAATGCTATGTGCACAGCACTAGCGCTTTTCTTCTGGTTTATGTCGCCGGTCCCACACGTCTCTTGTCAACCTGCTAACGATGAAAATGCATACACAAGAGCACTCCAAAGTCATAAGATTGTGTAATTTTCAACAGTGTTCATAATGTGTAATATAAAAGTATTTAAAGATGTAGCTGCAACTTCCAAAAATACGAAATATCCACTCAGTCGTCCACTGAACGTAGATACATTCGGTGTGAAGAATGCTATGTGCACAGCACTAGCGCTTTTCTTCTAGAATATGTCACCGCTCCCACACGTCTCTTGTCAACCTGCTAACGAAGAAAATGCATACATAAGGGCACACCAAAGTCATGAGACACTGTAATTTTCAACAGTGTTCTTAATGTGCAATATAAAAGTATTTAAAGATGTAGCTGCAACTCACAAAAATACGAAATATCCACTCAGTCGTCCACAGTACGTAGCTACATTCGGTGTGAAGAATGCTATGTGCACAGCACTAGCGCTTTTCTTCTGGAATATGTCGCCGCTCCCACACGTCTCTTGTCAACCTGTTAACGAAGAAAATGCATACATAAGAGCACTCCAAAGTCATAAGATTGTGTAATTTTCAACAGTGTTCTTAATGTGTAATATAAAAGTATTTAAAGATGTAGCTGCAACTTACAAAAATACGAAATATCCACTCAGTCGTCCACTGAACGTAGATACATTCGGTGTGAAGAATGCTATGTGCACAGCACTAGCGCTTTACTTCTGGAATATGTCGCCGCTCCCACACGTCTCTTGTCAACCTGTTAACGAAGAAAATGCATACATAAGAGCACTCCACAGTCATAAGATTGTGTAATTTTCAACAGTGTTCTTAATGTGTAAAATAAAAGTATTTAAAGATGTAGCTGCAACTCACAAAAATACGAAATATCCACTCAGTCGTCCACTGTACGTAGATACATTCGGTGTGAAGAATGCTATGTGCACAGCACTATCGCTTTTCTTCTGGAATATGTCGCCGCTCCCACACGTCTCTTGTCAACCTGCTAACAAAGAAAATGCATACATAAGAGCACTCCAAAGTCATAAGATTGTGTAATTTTCAACAGTGTTCTTAATGTGTAATATAAAAGTATTTAAAGATGTAGCTGCAACTTACAAAAATACGAAATATCCACTCAGTCGTCCACTGTACGTAGATACATTCGGTGTGAAGAATGCTATGTGCACAGCACTAGCGCTTTTCTTCTGGATTATGTCGCCGGTCCCACACGTCTCTTGTCAACCTGCTAACGATGAAAATGCATACACAAGAGCACTCCAAAGTCATAAGATTGTGTAATTTTCAACAGTGTTCATAATGTGTAATATAAAAGTATTTAAAGATGTAGCTGCAACTTCCAAAAATACGAAATATCCACTCAGTCGTCCACTGAACGTAGATACATTCGGTGTGAAGAATGCTATGTGCACAGCACTAGCGCTTTTCTTCTAGAATATGTCGCCGCTCCCACACGTCTCTTCTCAACCTGCTAACGAAGAAAATGCATACATAAGGGCACACCAAAGTCATGAGACACTGTAATTTTCAACAGTGTTCTTAATGTGCAATATAAAAGTATTTAAAGATGTAGCTGCAACTCACAAAAATACGAAATATCCACTCAGTCGTCCACAGTACGTAGATACATTCGTTGTGAAGAATGCTATGTGCAAGGCACTAGCGCTTTTCTTCTGGAATATGTCGCCGCTCCCACACGTCTCTTGTCAACCTGTTAACGAAGAAAATGCATACATAAGAGCACTCCAAAGTCATAAGATTGTGTAATTTTCAACAGTGTTCTTAATGTGTAATATAAAAGTATTTAAAGATGTAGCTGCAACTTACAAAAATACGAAATATCCACTCAGTCGTCCACTGAACGTAGATACATTCGGTGTGAAGAATGCTATGTGCACAGCACTAGCGCTTTACTTCTGGAATATGTCGCCGCTCCCACACGTCTCTTGTCAACCTGTTAACGAAGAAAATGCATACATAAGAGCACTCCACAGTCATAAGATTGTGTAATTTTCAACAGTGTTCTTAATGTGTAATATAAAAGTATTTAAAGATGTAGCTGCAACTCACAAAAATACGAAATATCCACTCAGTCGTCCACAGTACGTAGATACATTCGGTGTGAAGAATGCTATGTGCACAGCACTAGCGCTTTTCTTCTAGAATATGTCGCCGCTCCCACACGTCTCTTGTCAACCTGCTAACAAAGAAAATGCATACATAAGAGCACTCCAAAGTCATAAGATTGTGTAATTTTCAACAGTGTTCTTAACGTGTAATATAAAAGTATTTAAAGATGTAGCTGCAACTTACAAAAATACGAAATATCCACTCAGTCGTCCACTGTACGTAGATACATTCGGTGTGAAGAATGCTATGTGCACAGCACTAGCGCTTTTCTTCTAGAATATGATGCCGCTCCCACACGTCTTTTGTCAACCTGCTAACGAAGAAAATGCATACATAAGAACACTCCAAAGTCATAAGATTGTGTAATTTTCAACAGTGTTCTTAATGTGTAATATAAAAGTATTTAAAGATGTAGCTGCAACTTACAAAAATACGAAATATCCACTCAGTCGTCCACTGTACGTAGATACATTCGGTGTGAAGAATGCTATGTGCACAGCACTAGCGCTTTTCTTCTGGTTTATGTCGCCGGTCCCACACGTCTCTTGTCAACCTGCTAACGATGAAAATGCATACACAAGAGCACTCCAAAGTCATAAGATTGTGTAATTTTCAACAGTGTTCATAATGTGTAATATAAAAGTATTTAAAGATGTAGCTGCAACTTCCAAAAATACGAAATATCCACTCAGTCGTCCACTGAACGTAGATACATTCGGTGTGAAGAATGCTATGTGCACAGCACTAGCGCTTTTCTTCTAGAATATGTCGCCGCTCCCACACGTCTCTTCTCAACCTGCTAACGAAGAAAATGCATACATAAGGGCACACCAAAGTCATGAGACACTGTAATTTTCAACAGTGTTCTTAATGTGCAATATAAAAGTATTTAAAGATGTAGCTGCAACTCACAAAAATACGAAATATCCACTCAGTCGTCCACAGTACGTAGATACATTCGGTGTGAAGAATGCTATGTGCACAGCACTAGCGCTTTTCTTCTGGAATATGTCGCCGCTCCCACACGTCTCTTGTCAACCTGTTAACGAAGAAAATGCATACATAAGAGCACTCCAAAGTCATAAGATTGTGTAATTTTCAACAGTGTTCTTAATGTGTAATATAAAAGTATTTAAAGATGTAGCTGCAACTTACAAAAATACGAAATATCCACTCAGTCGTCCACTGAACGTAGATACATTCGGTGTGAAGAATGCTATGTGCACAGCACTAGCGCTTTACTTCTGGAATATGTCGCCGCTCCCACACGTCTCTTGTCAACCTGTTAACGAAGAAAATGCATACATAAGAGCACTCCACAGTCATAAGATTGTGTAATTTTCAACAGTGTTCTTAATGTGTAATATAAAAGTATTTAAAGATGTAGCTGCAACTCACAAAAATACGAAATATCCACTCAGTCGTCCACAGTACGTAGATACATTCGGTGTGAAGAATGCTATGTGCACAGCACTAGCGCTTTTCTTCTGGAATATGTCGCCGCTCCCACACGTCTCTTGTCAACCTGCTAACAAAGAAAATGCATACATAAGAGCACTCCAAAGTCATAAGATTGTGTAATTTTCAACAGTGTTCTTAATGTGTAATATAAAAGTATTTAAAGATGTAGCTGCAACTTACAAAAATACGAAATATCCACTCAGTCGTCCACTGTACGTAGATACATTCGGTGTGAAGAATGCTATGTGCACAGCACTAGCGCTTTTCTTCTAGAATATGATGCCGCTCCCACACGTCTTTTGTCAACCTGCTAACGAAGAAAATGCATACATAAGAACACTCCAAAGTCATAAGATTGTGTAATTTTCAACAGTGTTCTTAATGTGTAATATAAAAGTATTTAAAGATGTAGCTGCAACTTACAAAAATACGAAATATCCACTCAGTCGTCCACTGTACGTAGATACATTCGGTGTGAAGAATGCTATGTGCACAGCACTAGCGCTTTTCTTCTGGATTATGTCGCCGGTCCCACACGTCTCTTGTCAACCTGCTAACGATGAAAATGCATACACAAGAGCACTCCAAAGTCATAAGATTGTGTAATTTTCAACAGTGTTCTTAATGTGTAATATAAAAGTATTTGAAGATGTAGCTGCAACTTACAAATATACGAAATATCCACTCAGTCGTCCACTGTACGTAGATACATTCGGTGTGAAGAATGCTATGTGCACAGCACTAGCGCTTCTCTTCTAGAATATGTCGCCGCTCCCACACGTCTCTTGTCAACCTGCTAACGAAGAAAATGCATACATAAGAGCACTCCAAAGTCATAAGATTGTGTAATTTTCAACAGTGTTCTTAATGTGTAATATAAAAGTATTTAAAGATGTAGCTGCAACTTACAAAAATACCAAATAACCACTCAGTCGTCCACTGTACGTAGATACAGTCGGTGTGAAGAATGCTATGTGCACAACACTAGCGCTTTTCTTCTGGAATATGTCGCCGCTCCCACACGTCTCTTGTCAACCTGCTAACGAAGAAAATGCATACATAAGAGCACTCCAAAGTCATAAGATTGTGTAATTTTCAACAGTGTTCTTAATGTGTAATATAAAAGTATTTAAAGATGTAGCTGCAACTTACAAAAATACGAAATATCCACTCAGTCGTCCACTGTACGAAATTCATTCGGTGTGAAGAATGCTATGTGCACAGCACTAGCGCTTTTCTTCTAGAATATGTCGCCGCTCCCACACGTCTCTTGTCAAGCTGCTAACAAAGAAAATGCATACATAAGAGCTCTCCAAAGTCATAAGATTGTGTAATTTTCAACAGTGTTCTTAATGTGTAATATAAAAGTATTTAAAGATGTAGCTGCAACTTACAAAAATACGAAATATCCACTCAGTCGTCCACTGTACGTAGATACATTCGGTGTAAAGAATGCTATGTGCACAGCACTAGCGCTTTTCTTCTAGAATATGTCGCCGCTCCCACACGTCTCTTGTCAACCTGCTAACGAAGAAAATGCATACATAAGAGCACTCCAAAGTCATAAGATTTTGTAATTTTCAACAGTGTTCTTAATGTGTAATATAAAAGTATTTAAAGATGTAGCTGCAACTTACAAAAATACGAAAAATCCACTCAGTCGTCCACTGTATGTAGATACATTCGGTGTGAAGAATGCTATGTGCACAGCACTAGCGCTTTTCTTCTGGAATATGTCGCCGCTCCCACACGTCTCTTGTCAACCTGCTAACGAAGAAAATGCATACATAATTGCACTCCAAAGTCATAAGATTGTGTAATTTTCAACAGTGTTCTTAATGTGTAATATAAAAGTATATAAAGATGTAGCTGCAACTTATAAAAATACGAAAAATCCACTCAGTCGTCCACTGTACGTAGATACATTCGGTATGAAGAATGCTATGTGCACAGCACTAGCGCTTTTCTTCTAGAATATGACGCCGCTCCACACGTCTTTTGTCAACCTGCTAACGAAGAAAATGCATACATCAGGGCACTCCAAAGTCATAAGAATGTGTAATTTTCAACAGTGTTCTTAATGTGTAATATAAAAGTATTTAAAGATGTAGCTGCAACTTACAAAAATACGAAATATCCACTCAGTCGTCCACTGTACGTAGATACATTCGGTGTGAAGAATGCTATGTGCACAGCACTAGCGCTTTTCTTCTGGAATATGTCGCCGCTCCCACACGTCTCTTGTCAACCTGCTAACGATGAAAATGCATACACAAGAGCACTCCAAAGTCATAAGATTGTGTAATTTTCAACAGTGTTCTTAATGTGTAATATAAAAGTATTTAAAGATGTAGCTGCAACTTACAAATATACGAAATATCCACTCAGTCGTCCACTGTACGTAGATACATTCGGTGTGAAGAATGCTATGTGCACAGCACTAGCGCTTTTCTTCTAGAATATGTCGCCGCTCCCACACGTCTCTTGTCAAGCTGCTAACAAAGAAAATGCATACATAAGAGCTCTCCAAAGTCATAAGATTGTGTAATTTTCAACAGTGTTCTTAATGTGTAATATAAAAGTATTTAAAGATGTAGCTGCAACTTACAAAAATACGAAATATCCACTCATTCGTCCACTGTACGTAGATACATTCGGTGTGAAGAATGCTATGTGCACAGCACTAGCGCTTTTCTTCTGGAATATGTCGCCGCTCCCACACGTCTCTTGTCAACCTGTTAACGAAGAAAATGCATACATAAGAGCACTCCAAAGTCATATGATTGTGTAATTTTCAACAGTGTTCTTAATGTGTAATATAAAAGTATTTAAAGGTGTAGCTGCAACTTACAAATATATGAAATATCCACTCAGTCGTCCACTGTACGTAGATACATTCGGTGTGAAGAATGCTATGTGCACAGCACTAGCGCTTCTCTTCTAGAATATGTCGCCGCTCCCACACGTCTCTTGTCAACCTGCTAACGAAGAAAATGCATACATCAGAGCACTCCAAAGTCATAAGATTGTGTAATTTTCAACAGTGTTCTTAATGTGTAATATAAAAGTATTTAAAGATGTAGCTGCAACTTACAAAAATACGAAATATCCACTCAGTCGTCCACTGAACGTAGATACATTCGGTGTGAAGAATGCTATGTGCACAGCACTAGCGCTTTACTTCTGGAATATGTCGCCGCTCCCACACGTCTCTTGTCAACCTGTTAACGAAGAAAATGCATACATAAGAGCACTCCACAGTCATAAGAATGTGTAATTTTCAACAGTGTTCTTAATGTGTAATATAAAAGTATTTAAAGATGTAGCTGCAACTCACAAAAATACGAAATATCCACTCAGTCGTCCACAGTACGTAGATACATTCGGTGTGAAGAATGCTATGTGCACAGCACTAGCGCTTTTCTTCTGGAATATGTCGCCGCTCCCACACGTCTCTTGTCAACCTGCTAACAAAGAAAATGCATACATAAGAGCACTCCAAAGTCATAAGATTGTGTAATTTTCAACAGTGTTCTTAATGTGTAATATAAAAGTATTTAAAGATGTAGCTGCAACTTACAAAAATACGAAATATCCACTCAGTCGTCCACTGTACGTAGATACATTCGGTGTGAAGAATGCTATGTGCACAGCACTAGCGCTTTTCTTCTAGAATATGATGCCGCTCCCACACGTCTTTTGTCAACCTGCTAACGAAGAAAATGCATACATAAGAACACTCCAAAGTCATAAGATTGTGTAATTTTCAACAGTGTTCTTAATGTGTAATATAAAAGTATTTAAAGATGTAGCTGCAACTTACAAAAATACGAAATATCCACTCAGTCGTCCACTGTACGTAGATACATTCGGTGTGAAGAATGCTATGTGCACAGCACTAGCGCTTTTCTTCTGGATTATGTCGCCGGTCCCACACGTCTCTTGTCAACCTGCTAACGATGAAAATGCATACACAAGAGCACTCCAAAGTCATAAGATTGTGTAATTTTCAACAGTGTTCTTAATGTGTAATATAAAAGTATTTGAAGATGTAGCTGCAACTTACAAATATACGAAATATCCACTCAGTCGTCCACTGTACGTAGATACATTCGGTGTGAAGAATGCTATGTGCACAGCACTAGCGCTTCTCTTCTAGAATATGTCGCCGCTCCCACACGTCTCTTGTCAACCTGCTAACGAAGAAAATGCATACATAAGAGCACTCCAAAGTCATAAGATTGTGTAATTTTCAACAGTGTTCTTAATGTGTAATATAAAAGTATTTAAAGATGTAGCTGCAACTTACAAAAATACCAAATAACCACTCAGTCGTCCACTGTACGTAGATACAGTCGGTGTGAAGAATGCTATGTGCACAACACTAGCGCTTTTCTTCTGGAATATGTCGCCGCTCCCACACGTCTCTTGTCAACCTGCTAACGAAGAAAATGCATACATAAGAGCACTCCAAAGTCATAAGATTGTGTAATTTTCAACAGTGTTCTTAATGTGTAATATAAAAGTATTTAAAGATGTAGCTGCAACTTACAAAAATACGAAATATCCACTCAGTCGTCCACTGTACGTAGATGCATTCGGTGTGAAGAATGCTATGTGCACAGCACTAGCGCTTTTCTTCTAGAATATGTCGCCGCTCCCACACGTCTCTTGTCAAGCTGCTAACAAAGAAAATGCATACATAAGAGCTCTCCAAAGTCATAAGATTGTGTAATTTTCAACAGTGTTCTTAATGTGTAATATAAAAGTATTTAAAGATGTAGCTGCAACTTACAAAAATACGAAATATCCACTCAGTCGTCCACTGTACGTAGATACATTCGGTGTAAAGAATGCTATGTGCACAGCACTAGCGCTTTTCTTCTAGAATATGTCGCCGCTCCCACACGTCTCTTGTCAACCTGCTAACGAAGAAAATGCATACATAAGAGCACTCCAAAGTCATAAGATTTTGTAATTTTCAACAGTGTTCTTAATGTGTAATATAAAAGTATTTAAAGATGTAGCTGCAACTTACAAAAATACGAAAAATCCACTCAGTCGTCCACTGTATGTAGATACATTCGGTGTGAAGAATGCTATGTGCACAGCACTAGCGCTTTTCTTCTGGAATATGTCGCCGCTCCCACACGTCTCTTGTCAACCTGCTAACGAAGAAAATGCATACATAATTGCACTAGAAAGTCATAAGATTGTGTAATTTTCAACAGTGTTCTTAATGTGTAATATAAAAGTATATAAAGATGTAGCTGCAACTTATAAAAATACGAAAAATCCACTCAGTCGTCCACTGTACGTAGATACATTCGGTATGAAGAATGCTATGTGCACAGCACTAGCGCTTTTCTTCTAGAATATGACGCCGCTCCACACGTCTTTTGTCAACCTGCTAACGAAGAAAATGCATACATCAGGGCACTCCAAAGTCATAAGAATGTGTAATTTTCAACAGTGTTCTTAATGTGTAATATAAAAGTATTTAAAGATGTAGCTGCAACTTACAAAAATACGAAATATCCACTCAGTCGTCCACTGTACGTAGATACATTCGGTGTGAAGAATGCTATGTGCACAGCACTAGCGCTTTTCTTCTGGAATATGTCGCCGCTCCCACACGTCTCTTGTCAACCTGCTAACGATGAAAATGCATACACAAGAGCACTCCAAAGTCATAAGATTGTGTAATTTTCAACAGTGTTCTTAATGTGTAATATAAAAGTATTTAAAGATGTAGCTGCAACTTACAAATATACGAAATATCCACTCAGTCGTCCACTGTACGTAGATACATTCGGTGTGAAGAATGCTATGTGCACAGCACTAGCGCTTTTCTTCTAGAATATGTCGCCGCTCCCACACGTCTCTTGTCAAGCTGCTAACAAAGAAAATGCATACATAAGAGCTCTCCAAAGTCATAAGATTGTGTAATTTTCAACAGTGTTCTTAATGTGTAATATAAAAGTATTTAAAGATGTAGCTGCAACTTACAAAAATACGAAATATCCACTCATTCGTCCACTGTACGTAGATACATTCGGTGTGAAGAATGCTATGTGCACAGCACTAGCGCTTTTCTTCTGGAATATGTCGCCGCTCCCACACGTCTCTTGTCAACCTGTTAACGAAGAAAATGCATACATAAGAGCACTCCAAAGTCATATGATTGTGTAATTTTCAACAGTGTTCTTAATGTGTAATATAAAAGTATTTAAAGGTGTAGCTGCAACTTACAAATATATGAAATATCCACTCAGTCGTCCACTGTACGTAGATACATTCGGTGTGAAGAATGCTATGTGCACAGCACTAGCGCTTCTCTTCTAGAATATGTCGCCGCTCCCACACGTCTCTTGTCAACCTGCTAACGAAGAAAATGCATACATCAGAGCACTCCAAAGTCATAAGATTGTGTAATTTTCAACAGTGTTCTTAATGTGTAATATAAAAGTATTTAAAGATGTAGCTGCAACTTACAAAAATACCAAATAACCACTCAGTCGTCCACTGTACGTAGATACATTCGGTGTGAAGAATGCTATGTGCACAACACTAGCGCTTTTCTTCTGGAATATGTCGCCGCTCCCACACGTCTCTTGTCAACCTGCTAACGAAGAAAATGCATACATAAGAGCACTCCAAAGTCATAAGATTGTGTAATTTTCAACAGTGTTCTTAATGTGTAATATAAAAGTATTTAAAGATGTAGCTGCAACTTACAAAAATACGAAATATCCACTCAGTCGTCCACTGTACGTAGATACATTCGGTGTGAAGAATGCTATGTGCACAGCGCTAGCGCTTTTCTTCTAGAATATGTCGCCGCTCCCACACGTCTCTTGTCAAGCTGCTAACAAAGAAAATGCATACATAAGAGCTCTCCAAAGTCATAAGATTGTGTAATTTTCAACAGTGTTCTTAATGTGTAATATAAAAGTATTTAAAGATGTAGCTGCAACTTACAAAAATACGAAATATCCACTCATTCGTCCACTGTACGTAGATACATTCGGTGTGAAGAATGCTATGTGCACAGCACTAGCGCTTTTCTTCTGGAATATGTCGCCGCTCCCACACGTCTCTTGTCAACCTGTTAACGAAGAAAATGCATACATAAGAGCACTCCAAAGTCATATGATTGTGTAATTTTCAACAGTGTTCTTAATGTGTAATATAAAAGTATTTAAAGATGTAGCTGCAACTTCCAAAAATACGAAATATCCACTCAGTCGTCCACTGTACGTAGATACATTCGGTGTGAAGAATGCTATGTGCAAGGCACTAGCGCATTTCTTCTGGAATATGTCGCCGCTCCCACACGTCTCTTGTCAACCTGTTAACGAAGAAAATGCATACATAAGAACACTCCAAAGTCATAAGATTGTGTAATTTTCAACAGTGTTCTTAATGTGTAATATAAAAGTATTTAAAGATGTAGCTGCAACTTACAAAAATACGAAATATCCACTCAGTCGTCCACTGTACAAGGATACATTCGGTGTGAAGAATGCTATGTGCACAGCACTAGCGCTTTTCTTCTGGATTATGTCGCCGCTGCCACACGTCTCTTGTCAACCTGCTAACGAAGAAAATGCATACATAATTGCACTCCAAAGTCCTAAGATTGTGTAATTTTCAACAGTGTTCTTAATGTGTAATATAAAACTATATAAAGATGTAGCTGCAACTTACAAAAATACGAAATATCCACTCAGTCGTCCACTGTACGTAGATACATTCGGTGTGAAGAATGCTATGTGCACAGCACTAGCGCTTTTCTTCTAGAATATGACGCCGCTCCACAAGTCTCTTGTCAACCTGCTAACGAAGAAAATGCATACATCAGAGCACTCCAAAGTCATAAGATTGTGTAATTTTCAACAGTGTTCTTAATGTGTAATATAAAAGTATTTAAAGATGTAGCTGCAACTTACAAAAATACGAAATATCCACTCAGTCGTCCACTGTACGTAGATACATTCGGTGTGAAGAATGCTATGTGCACAGCACTAGCGCTTTTCTTCTAGAATATGACGCCGCTCCACACGTCTCTTGTCAACCTGCTAACGAAGAAAATGCATACATCAGAGCACTCCAAAGTCATAAGATTGTGTAATTTTCAACAGTGTTCTTAATGTGTAATATAAAAGTATTTAAAGATGTAGCTGCAACTTACAAAAATACGAAATATCCACTCAGTCGTCCACTGTACGTAGATACATTCGGTGTGAAGAATGCTATGTGCACAGCACTAGCGCTTTTCTTCTGGAATATGTCGCCGCTCCCACACGTCTCTTGTCAACCTGTTAACGAAGAAAATGCATACATAAGAGCACTCCAAAGTCATAAGATTGTGTAATTTTCAACAGTGTTCTTAATGGGTAATAAAAAGTATTTAAAGATGTAGCTGCAACTCACAAAAATACGAAATATCCACTCAGTCGTCCACAGTACGTAGATACATTCGGTGTGAAGAATGCTATGTGCACAGCACTAGCGCTTTCCTTCTGGAATATGTCGCCGCTCCCACACGTCTCTTGTCAACCTGCTAACAAAGAAAATGCATACATAAGAGCACTCCAAAGTCATAAGATTGTGTAATTTTCAACAGTGTTCTTAATGTGTAATATAAAAGTATTTAAAGATGTAGCTGCAACTTACAAAAATACGAAATATCTACTCAGTCGTCCACTGTACGTAGATACATTCGGTGTGAAGAATGCTATGTGCAAGGCACTAGCGCTTTTCTTCTAGAATATGATGCCGCTCCACACGTCTTTTGTCAACCTGCTAACGAACAAAATGCAAAAATCAGAGCACACCAAAGTCATAAGATTGTGTAATTTTCAACAGTGTTCTTAATGTGTAATATAAAAGTATTTAACGATGTAGCTGCAACTTACCAATATACGAAATATCCACTCAGTCGTCCACTGTACAAGGATACATTCGGTGTGAAGAATGCTATGTGCACAGCACTAGCGCTTTTCTTCTGGATTATGTCGCCGCTGCCACACGTCTCTTGTCAACCTGCTAACGAAGAAAATGCATACATAATTGCACTCCAAAGTCCTAAGATTGTGTAATTTTCAACAGTGTTCTTAATGTGTAATATAAAACTATATAAAGATGTAGCTGCAACTTACAAAAATACGAAATATCCACTCAGTCGTCCACTGTACGTAGATACATTCGGTGTGAAGAATGCTATGTGCACAGCACTAGCGCTTTTCTTCTAGAATATGACGCCGCTCCACACGTCTCTTGTCAACCTAATAACGAAGAAAATGCATACATCAGAGCACTCCAAAGTCATAAGATTGTGTAATTTTCAACAGTGTTCTTAATGTGTAATATAAAAGTATTTAAAGATGTAGCTGCAACTTACAAAAATACGAAATATCCACTCAGTCGTCCACTGTACGTAGATACATTCGGTGTGAAGAATGCTATGTGCACAGCACTAGCGCTTTTCTTCTGGAATATGTCGTCGCTCCCACACGTCTCTTGTCAACCTGCTAACGATGAAAATGCATACACAAGAGCACTCCAAAGTCATAAGATTGTGTAATTTTCAACAGTGTTCTTAGTGTGTAATATAAAAGTATTTAAAGATGTAGCTGCAACTTACAAATATACGAAATATCCACTCAGTCGTCCACTGTACGTAGATACATTCGGTGTGAAGAATGCTATGTGCACAGCACTAGCGCTTCTCTTCTAGAATATGTCGCCGCTCCCACACGTCTCTTGTCAACCTGCTAACGAAGAAAATGCATACATAAGAGCACTCCAAAGTCATAAGATTGTGTAATTTTCAACAGTGATCTTAATGTGTAATGTAAAAGTATTTAAAGATGTAGCTGCAACTTACAAAGATACCAAATAACCACTCAGTCGTCCACTGTACGTAGATACATTCGGTGTGAAGAATGCTATGTGCACAACACTAGCGCTTTTCTTCTGGAATATGTCGCCGCTCCCACACGTCTCTTGTCAACCTGCTAACGAAGAAAATGCATACATAAGAGCACTCCAAAGTCATAAGATTGTGTAATTTTCAACAGTGTTCTTAATGTGTAATATAAAAGTATTTAAAGATGTTGCTGCAACTTACAAAATTACGAAATATCCACTCAGTCGTCCACTGTACGTAGATGCATTCGGTGTGAAGAATGCTATGTGCACAGCACTAGCGATTTTCTTCTAGGATATGTCGCCGCTCCCACACGTCTCTTGTCAAGCTGCTAACAAAGAAAATGCATACATAAGAGCTCACCAAAGTCATAAGATTGTGTAATTTTCAACAGTGTTCTTTATGTGTAATATAAAAGTATTTAAAGATGTAGCTGCAACTTACAAAAATACGAAATATCCACTCAGTCGTCCACTGTACGTAGATACATTCGGTGTGAAGAATGCTATGTGCACAGCACTATCGCTTTTCCTCTGGAATATGTCGCCGCTCCCACACGTCTCTTGTCAACCTGTTAACGGAGAAAATGCATACATAAGAGCACTCCAAAGTCATAAGATTGTGTAATTTTCAACAGTGTTCTTAATGTGTAATATAAAAGTATTTAAAGATGTAGCTGCAACTTACAAAAATACGAAAAATCCACTCAGTCGTCCACTGTATGTAGATTCATTCGGTGTGAAGAATGCTATGTGCACAGCACTAGCGCTTTTCTTCTGGAATATGTCGCCGCTCCCACACGTCTCTTGTCAACCTGCTAACGAAGAAAATGCATACATAATTGCACTCCAAAGTCATAAGATTGTGTAATTTTCAACAGTGTTCTTAATGTGTAATATAAAAGTATATAAAGATGTAGCTGCAACTTATAAAAATACGAAAAATCCACTCAGTCGTCCACTGTACGTAGATACATTCGGTATGAAGAATGCTATGTGCACAGCACTAGCGCTTTTCTTCTAGAATATGACACCGCTCCACACGTCTTTTGTCAACCTGCTAACGAAGAAAATGCATACATCAGAGCACTCCAAAGTCATAAGATTGTGTAATTTTCAACAGTGTTCTTAATGTGTAATATAAAAGTATTTAAAGATGTAGCTGCAACTTACAAAAATACGAAATATCCACTCAGTCGTCCACTGTACGTAGATACATTCGGTGTGAAGAATGCTATGTGCACAGCACTAGCGCTTTTCTTCTGGAATATGTCGCCGCTCCCACACGTCTCTTGTCAACCTGCTAACGATGAAAATGCATACACAAGAGCACTCCAAAGTCATAAGATTGTGTAATTTTCAACAGTGTTCTTAATCTGTAATACAAAAGTATTTAAAGATGTAGCTGCAACTTACAAATATACGAAATATCCACTCAGTCGTCCACTGTACGTAGATACATTCGGTGTGAAGAATGCTATGTGCACAGCACTAGCGCTTCTCTTCTAGAATATGTCGCCGCTCCCACACGTCTCTTGTCAACCTGCTAACGAAGAAAATGCATACATCAGAGCACTCCAAAGTCATAAGATTGTGTAATTTTCAACAGTGTTCTTAATGTGTAATATAAAAGTATTTAAAGATGTAGCTGCAACTTACAAAAATACCAAATAACCACTCAGTCGTCCACTGTACGTAGATACATTCGGTGTGAAGAATGCTATGTGCACAACCCTAGCGCTTTTCTTCTGGAATATGTCGCCGCTCCCACACGTCTCTTGTCAACCTGCTAACGAAGAAAATGCATACATAAGAGCACTCCAAAGTCATAAGATTGTGTAATTTTCAACAGTGTTCTTAATGTGTAACATAAAAGTATTTAAAGATGTAGCTGCAACTTACAAAAATACGAAATATCCACTCAGTCGTCCACTGTACGTAGATACATTCGGTGTGAAGAATGCTATTTGCACAGCACTAGCGCTTTTCTTCTAGAATATGTCGCCGCTCCCACACGTCTCTTGTCAAGCTGCTAACAAAGAAAATGCATACATAAGAGCTCTCCAAAGTCATAAGATTGTGTAATTTTCAACAGTGTTCTTAATGTGTAATATAAAAGTATTTAAAGATGTAGCTGCAACTTACAAAAATACGAAATATCCACTCAGTCGTCCACTGTACGTAGATACATTCGGTGTGAAGAATGCTATGTGCACAGCACTAGCGCTTTTCTTCTGGAATATGTCGCCGCTCCCACACGTCTCTTGTCAACCTGTTAACGAAGAAAATGCATACATAAGAGCACTCCAAAGTCATATGATTGTGTAATTTTCAACAGTGTTCTTAATGTGTAATATAAAAGTATTTAAAGATGTATCTGCAACTTACAAAAATACGAAATATCCACTCAGTCGTCCACTGTACGTAGATACATTCGGTGTGAAGAATGCTATGTGCACAGCACTAGCGCTTTTCTTCTAGAATATGTCGCCGCTCCCAGACGTCTCTTGTCAACCTGCTAACGAAGAAAATGCATGCATAAGAGCACTCGAAAGTCATAAGATTGTGTAATTTTCAACAGTGTTCTTAATGTGTAATATAAAAGTATTTAAAGATGTAGCTGCAACTTACAAAAATACGAAATATCTACTCAGTCGTCCACTGTACGTAGATACATTCGGTGTGAAGAATGCTATGTGCACAGCACTAGCACATTTCTTCTAGAATATGATGCCGCTCCACACGTCTTTTGTCAACCTGCTAACGAAGAAAATGCAAAAATCAGAGCACACCAAAGTCATAAGATTGTGTAATTTTCAACAGTGTTCTTAATGTGTAATTTAAAAGTATTTAACGATGTAGCTGCAACTTACCAAAATACGAAATATCCACTCAGTCGTCCACTGTACAAGGATACATTCGGTGTGAAGAATGCTATGTGCACAGCACTAGCGCTTTTCTTCTGGATTATGTCGCCGCTGCCACACGTCTCTTGTCAACCTGCTAACGAAGAAAATGCATACATAATTGCACTCCAAAGTCCTAAGATTGTGTAATTTTCAACAGTGTTCTTAATGTGTAATATAAAAATATTTAAAGATGTAGCTGCAACTTACAAAAATACGAAATATTCACTCAGTCGTCCACTGTACGTAGATACATTCGGTGTGAAGAATGCTATGTGCACAGCACTAGCGCTTTTCTTCTAGAATATGACGCCGCTCCACACGTCTCTTGTCAACCTGCTAACGAAGAAAATGCATACATCAGAGCACTCCAAAGTCATAAGATTGTGTAATTTTCAACAGTGTTCTTAATGTGTAATATAAAAGTATTTAAAGATGTAGCTGCAACTTACAAAAATACGAAATATCCACTCAGTCGTCCACTGTACGTAGATACATTCGGTGTGAAGAATGCTATGTGCACAGCACTAGCGCTTTTCTTCTGGAATATGTCGCCGCTCCCACACGTCTCTTGTCAACCTGCTAACGATGAAAATGCATACACAAGAGCACTCCAAAGTCATAAGATTGTGTAATTTTCAACAGTGTTCTTAATGTGTAATATAAAGGTATTTAAAGATGTAGCTGCAACTTACAAATATACGAAATATCCACTCAGTCGTCCACTGTACGTAGATACATTCGGTGTGAAGAATGCTATGTGCACAGCACTAGCGCTTCTCTTCTAGAATATGACGCCGCTCCCACACGTCTCTTGTCAACCTGCTAACGAAGAAAATGCATACATAAGAGCACTCCAAAGTCATAAGATTGTGTAATTTTCAACAGTGTTCTTAATGTGTAATGTAAAAGTATTTAAAGATGTAGCTGCAACTTACAAAAATACCAAATAACCACTCAGTCGTCCACTGTACGTAGATACATTCGGTGTGAAGAATGCTATGTGCACAACACTAGCGCTTTTCTTCTGGAATATGTCGCCGCTCCCACACGTCTCTTGTCAACCTGCTAACGAAGAAAATGCATACATAAGAGCACTCCAAAGTCATAAGATTGTGTAATTTTCAACAGTGTTCTTAATGTGTAATATAAAAGTATTTAAAGATGTAGCTGCAACTTACCAATATACGAAATATCCACTCAGTCGTCCACTGTACGTAGATGCATTCGGTGTGAAGAATGCTATGTGCACAGCACTAGCGCTTTTCTTCTAGGATATGTCGCCGCTCCCACACGTCTCTTGTCAAGCTGCTAACAAAGAAAATGCATACATAAGAGCTCTCCAAAGTCATAAGATTTTGTAATTTTCAACAGTGTTCTTAATGTGTAATATAAAAGTATTTAAAGATGTAGCTGCAACTTACAAAAATACGAAATATCCACTCAGTCGTCCACTGTACGTAGATACATTCGGTGTGAAGAATGCTATGTGCACAGCACTATCGCTTTTCTTCTGGAATATGTCGCCGCTCCCACACGTCTCTTGTCAACCTGTTAACGGAGAAAATGCATACACAAGAGCACTCCAAAGTCATAAGATTGTGTAATTTTCAACAGTGTTCTTAATGTGTAATATAAAAGTATTTAAAGATGTAGCTGCAACTTACAAAAATACGAAAAATCCACTCAGTCGTCCACTGTATGTAGATACATTCGGTGTGAAGAATGCTATGTGCACAGCACTAGCGCTTTTCTTCTGGAATATGTCGCCGCTCCCACACGTCTCTTGTCAACCTGCTAACGAAGAAAATGCATACATAATTGCACTCCAAAGTCATAAGATTGTGTAATTTTCAACAGTGTTCTTAATGTGTAATATAAAAGTATATAAAGATGTAGCTGCAACTTATAAAAATACGAAAAATCCACTCAGTCGTCCACTGTACGTAGATACATTCGGTATGAAGAATGCTATGTGCACAGCACTAGCGCTTTTCTTCTAGAATATGACACCGCTCCACACGTCATTTGTCAACCTGCTAACGAAGAAAATGTATACATCAGAGCACTCCAAAGTCATAAGATTGTGTAATTTTCAACAGTGTTCTTAATGTGTAATATAAAAGTATTTAAAGATGTAGCTGCAACTTACAAAAATACGAAATATCCACTCAGTCGTCCACTGTACGTAGATACATTCGGTGTGAAGTATGCTATGTGCACAGCACTAGTGCTTTTCTTCTGGAATATGTCGCCGCTCCCACACGTCTCTTGTCAACCTGCTAACGATGAAAATGCATACACAAGAGCACTCCAAAGTCATAAGATTGTGTAATTTTCAACAGTGTTCTTAATGTGTAATATAAAAGTATTTAAAGATGTAGCTGCAACTTACAAATATACGAAATATCCACTCAGTCGTCCACTGTACGTAGATACATTCGGTGTGAAGAATGCTATGTGCACAGCACTAGCGCTTCTCTTCTAGAATATGTCGCCGCTCCCACACGTCTCTTGTCAACCTGCTAACGAAGAAAATGCATACATCAGAGCACTCCAAAGTCATAAGATTGTGTAATTTTCAACAGTGTTCTTAATGTGTAATATAAAAGTATTTAAAGATGTAGCTGCAACTTACAAAAATACCAAATAACCACTCAGTCGTCCACTGTACGTAGATACATTCGGTGTGAAGAATGCTATGTGCACAACACTAGCGCTTTTCTTCTGGAATATGTCGCCGCTCCCACACGTCTCTTGTCAACCTGCTAACGAAGAAAATGCATACATAAGAGCACTCCAAAGTCATAAGATTGTGTAATTTTCAACAGTGTTCTTAATGTGTAATATAAAAGTATTTAAAGATGTAGCTGCAACTTACAAAAATACGAAATATCCACTCAGTCGTCCACTGTACGTAGATACATTCGGTGTGAAGAATGCTATGTGCACAGCACTAGCGCTTTTCTTCTAGAATATGTCGCCGCTCCCACACGTCTCTTGTCAACCTGTTAACGAAGAAAATGCATACATAAGAGCACTCCAAAGTCATATGATTGTGTAATTTTCAACAGTGTTCTTAATGTGTAATATAAAAGTATTTAAAGATGTAGCTGCAACTTACAAAAATACGAAATATCCACTCAGTCGTCCACTGTACGTAGATACATTCGGTGTGAAGAATGCTATGTGCACAACACTAGCGCTTTTCTTCTGGAATATGTCGCCGCTCCCACACGTCTCTTGTCAACCTGCTAACGAAGAAAATGCATACATAAGAGCACTCCAAAGTCATAAGATTGTGTAATTTTCAACAGTGTTCTTAATGTGTAATATAAAAGTATTTAAAGATGTAGCTGCAACTTACCAATATACGAAATATCCACTCAGTCGTCCACTGTACGTAGATGCATTCGGTGTGAAGAATGCTATGTGCACAGCACTAGCGCTTTTCTTCTAGGATATGTCGCCGCTCCCACACGTCTCTTGTCAAGCTGCTAACAAAGAAAATGCATACATAAGAGCTCTCCAAAGTCATAAGATTGTGTAATTTTCAACAGTGTTCTTAATGTGTAATATAAAAGTATTTAAAGATGTAGCTGCAACTTACAAAAATACGAAATATCCACTCAGTCGTCCACTGTACGTAGATACATTCGGTGTGAAGAATGCTATGTGCACAGCACTATCGCTTTTCTTCTGGAATATGTCGCCGCTCCCACACGTCTTTTGTCAACCTGTTAACGGAGAAAATGCATACACAAGAGCACTCCAAAGTCATAAGATTGTGTAATTTTCAACAGTGTTCTTAATGTGTAATATAAAAGTATTTAAAGATGTAGCTGCAACTTACAAAAATACGAAAAATCCACTCAGTCGTCCACTGTACGTAGATACATTCGGTGTGAAGAATGCTATGTGCACAGCACTAGCGCTTCTCTTCTAGAATATGTCGCCGCTCCCACACGTCTCTTGTCAACCTGCTAACGAAGAAAATGCATACATCAGAGCACTCCAAAGTCATAAGATTGTGTAATTTTCAACAGTGTTCTTAATGTGTAATATAAAAGTATTTAAAGATGTAGCTGCAACTTACAAAAATACCAAATATACACTCAGTCGTCCACTGTACGTAGATACATTCGGTGTGAAGAATGCTATGTGCACAACACTAGCGCTTTTCTTCTGGAATATGTCGCCGCTCCCACACGTCTCTTGTCAACCTGCTAACGAAGAAAATGCATACATAAGAGCACTCCAAAGTCATAAGATTGTGTAATTTTCAACAGTGTTCTTAATGTGTAATATAAAAGTATTTAAAGATGTAGCTGCAACTTACAAAAATACGAAATATCCACTCAGTCGTCCACTGTACGTAGATACATTCGGTGTGAAGAATGCTATGTGCACAGCACTAGCGCTTTTCTTCTAGAATATGTCGCCGCTCCCACACGTCTCTTGTCAACCTGTTAACGAAGAAAATGCATACATAAGAGCACTCCAAAGTCATATGATTGTGTAATTTTCAACAGTGTTCTTAATGTGTAATATAAAAGTATTTAAAGATGTAGCTGCAACTTACAAAAATACGAAATATCCACTCAGTCGTCCACTGTACGTAGATACATTCGGTGTGAAGAATGCTATGTGCACAGCACTAGCGCTTTTCTTCTAGAATATGTCGCCGCTCCCAGACGTCTCTTGTCAACCTGCTAACGAAGAAAATGCATACATAAGAGCACTCGAAAGTCATAAGATTGTGTAATTTTCAACAGTGTTCTTAATGTGTAATATAAAAGTATTTAAAGATGTAGCTGCAACTTCCAAAAATACGAAATATCCACTCAGTCGTCCACTGTACGTAGATACATTCGGTGTGAAGAATGCTATGTGCAAGGCACAAGCGCTTTTCTTCTGGAATATGTCGCCGCTCCCACACGTCTCTTGTCAACCTGTTAACGAAGAAAATGCATACATAAGAACACTCCAAAGTCCTAAGATTGTGTAATTTTCAACAGTGTTCTTAATGTGTAATATAAAAGTATTTAATGATGTAGCTGCAACTTCCAAAAATACGAAATATCCACTCAGTCGTCCACTGTACGTAGATACATTCGGTGTGAAGAATGCTATGTGCACAGCACTAGCGCTTTTCTTCTGGATTATGTCGCCGCTGCCACACGTTTCTTGTCAACCTGCTAACGAAGAAAATGCATACATAATTGCACTCCAAAGTTCTAAGATTGTGTAATTTTCAACAGTGTTCTTAATGTG
The DNA here is from genome assembly GCF_023897955.1 of Schistocerca gregaria. Classification (NCBI taxonomy): domain Eukaryota; kingdom Metazoa; phylum Arthropoda; class Insecta; order Orthoptera; family Acrididae; genus Schistocerca; species Schistocerca gregaria. The sequence goes on from NC_064927.1 coordinate 251,927,813, forward strand.
TAATATAAAACTATATAAAGATGTAGCTGCAACTTACAAAAATACGAAATATCCACTCAGTCGTCCACTGTACGTAGATACATTCGGTGTGAAGAATGCTATGTGCACAGCACTAGCGCTTTTCTTCTAGAATATGACGCCGCTCCACACGTCTCTTGTCAACCTGCTAACGAAGAAAATGCATACGTCAGAGCACTCCAAAGTCATAAGATTGTGTAATTTTCAACAGTGTTCTTAATGTGTAATATAAAAGTATTTAAAGATGTAGCTGCAACTTACAAAAATACGAAATATCCACTCAGTCGTCCACTGTACGTAGATACATTCGGTGTGAAGAATGCTATGTGCACAGCACTAGCGCTTTTCTTCTGGAATATGTCGCCGCTCCCACACGTCTCTTGTCAACCTGTTAACGGAGAAAATGCATACATAAGAGCACTCCAAAGTCATAAGATTGTGTAATTTTCAACAGTGTTCTTAATGTGTAATATAAAAGTATTTAAAGATGTAGCTGCAACTTACAAAAATACCAAAAATCCACTCAGTCGTCCACTGTATGTAGATACATTCGGTGTGAAGAATGCTATGTGCACAGCACTAGCGCTTTTCTTCTGGAATATGTCGCCGCTCCCACACGTCTCTTGTCAACCTGCTAACGAAGAAAATGCATACATAATTGCACTCCAAAGTCATAAGATTGTGTAATTTTCAACAGTTTTCTTAATGTGTAATATAAAAGTATATAAAGATGTAGCTGCAACTTATAAAAATACGAAAAATCCACTCAGTCGTCCACTGTACGTAGATACATTCGGTATGAAGAATGCTATGTGCACAGCACTAGCGCTTTTCTTCTAGAATATGACACCGCTCCACACGTCTTTTGTCAACCTGCTAACGAAGAAAATGCATACATCAGAGCACTCCAAAGTCATAAGATTGTGTAATTTTCAACAGTGTTCTTAATGTGTAATATAAAAGTATTTAAAGATGTAGCTGAAACTTACAAAAATACGAAATATCCACTCAGTCGTCCACTGTACGTAGATACATTCGGTGTGAAGAATGCTATGTGCACAGCACTAGCGCTTTTCTTCTGGAATATGTCGCCGCTCCCACACGTCTCTTGTCAACCTGCTAACGATGAAAATGCATACACAAGAGCACTCCAAAGTCATAAGATTGTGTAATTTTCAACAGTGTTCTTAATGTGTAATATAAAAGTATTTAAAGATGTAGCTGCAACTTACAAATATACGAAATGTCCACTCAGTCGTCCACTGTACGTAGATACATTCGGTGTGAAGAATGCTATGTGCACATCACTAGCGCTTCTCTTCTAGAATATGTCGCCGCTCCCACACGTCTCTTGTCAACCTGCTAACGAAGAAAATGCATACATCAGAGCACTCCAAAGTCATAAGATTGTGTAATTTTCAACAGTGTTCTTAATGTGTAATATAAAAGTATTTAAAGATGTAGCTGCAACTTACAAAAATACCAAATAACCACTCAGTCGTCCACTGTACGTAGATACATCCGGTGTGAAGAATGCTATGTGCACAACACTAGCGCTTTTCTTCTGGAATATGTCGCCGCTCCCACACGTCTTTTGTCAACCTGCTAACGAAGAAAATGCATACATAAGAGCACTCCAAAGTCATAAGATTGTGTAATTTTCAACAGTGTTCTTAATGTGTAATATAAAAGTATTTAAAGATGTAGCTGCAACTTACAAAAATACGAAATATCCACTCAGTCGTCCACTGTACGTAGATACATTCGGTGTGAAGAATGCTATGTGCACAGCACTAGCGCTTTTCTTCTAGAATATGTCGCCGCTCCCACACGTCTCTTGTCAAGCTGCTAACAAAGAAAATGCATACATGAGAGCTCTCCAAAGTCATAAGATTGTGTAATTTTCAACAGTGTTCTTAATGTGTAATATAAAAGTATTTAAAGATGTAGCTGCAACTTACAAAAATACGAAATATCCACTCAGTCGTCCACTGTACGTAGATACATTCGGTGTGATGAATGCTATGTGCACAGCACTAGCGCTTTTCTTCTGGAATATGTCGCCGCTCCCACACGTCTTTTGTCAACCTGTTAACGAAGAAAATGCATACATAAGAGCACTCCAAAGTCAAATGATTGTGTAATTTTCAACAGTGTTCTTAATGTGTAATATAAAAGTATTTAAAGATGTAGCTGCAACTTACAAATATACGAAATATCCACTCAGTCGTCCACTGTACGTAGATACATTCGGTGTGAAGAATGCTATGTGCACAGCACTAGCGCTTCTCTTCTAGAATATGTCGCCGCTCCCAGACGTCTCTTGTCAACCTGCTAACGAAGAAAATGCATACATAAGAGCACTCGAAAGTCATAAGATTGTGTAATTTTCAACAGTGTTCTTAATGTGTAATATAAAAGTATTTAAAGATGTAGCTGCAACTTCCAAAAATACGAAATATCCACTCAGTCGTCCACTGTACGTAGATACATTCGGTGTGAAGAATGCTATGTGCACAGCACTAGCGCTTTTCTTCTGGATTATGTCGCCGCTGCCACACGTCTCTTGTCAACCTGCTAACGAAGAAAATGCATACATAATTGCACTCCAAAGTTCTAAGATTGTGTAATTTTCAACAGTGTTCTTAATGTGTAATATAAAACTATATAAAGATGTAGCTGCAACTTACAAAAATACGAAATATCCACTCAGTCGTCCACTGTACGTAGATACATTCGGTGTGAAGAATGCTATGTGCACAGCACTAGCGCTTTTCTTCTAGAATATGACGCCGCTCCACACGTCTCTTGTCAACCTGCTAACGAAGAAAATGCATACATCAGAGCACTCCAAAGTCATAAGATTGTGTAATTTTCAACAGTGTTCTTAATGTGTAATATAAAAGTATTTAAAGATGTAGCTGCAACTTTCAAAAATACGAAATATCCACTCAGTCGTCCACTGTACGTAGATACATTCGGTGTGAAGAATGCTATGTGCACAGCACTAGCGCTTTTCTTCTGGAATATGTCGCCGCTCCCACACGTCTCTCGTCAACCTGTTAACGAAGAAAATGCATACATAAGAGCACTCCAAAGTCATAAGATTGTGTAATTTTCAACAGTGTTCTTAATGTGTAATATAAAAGTATTTAAAGATGTAGCTGCAACTTACAAAAATACGAAATATCCACTCAGTCGTCCACTGTACGTAGATACATTCGGTGTGAAGAATGCTATGTGCACAGCACTAGCGCTTTTCTTCTAGAATATGACGCCGCTCCACACGTCTCTTGTCAACCTGCTAACGAAGAAAATGCATACATCAGAGCACTCCAAAGTCATAAGATTGTGTAATTTTCAACAGTGTTCTTAATGTGTAATATAAAAGTATTTAAAGATGTAGCTGCAACTTACAAAAATACGAAATATCCACTCAGTCGTCCACTGTACGTAGATACATTCGGTGTGAAGAATGCTATGTGCACAGCACTAGCGCTTTTCTTCTGGAATATGTCGCCGCTCCCACACGTCTCTCGTCAACCTGTTAACGAAGAAAATGCATATATAAGAGCACTCCAAAGTCATACGATTGTGTAATTTTCAACAGTGTTCTTAATGTGTAATATAAAAGTATTTAATGATGTAGCTGCAACTTACAAAAATACGAAATATCCACTCAGTCGTCCACTGTACGTAGATACATTCGGTGTGAAGAATGCTATGTGCACAGCACTAGCGCTTTTCTTCTAGAATATGACGCCGCTCCACACGTCTCTTGTCAACCTGCTAACCAAGAAAATGCATACATAAGAGCACTCCAAAGTCATAAGATTGTGTAATTTTCAACAGTGTTCTTAATGTGTAATATAAAAGTATTTAAAGATGTAGCTGCAACTTACAAAAATATGAAATATCCACTCAGTCGGCCACTGAACGTAGATACATTCGGTGTGAAGAATGCTATGTGCACAGCACTAGCGCTTTTCTTCTAGAATATGTCGCCGCTCCCACACGTCTCTTGTCAACCTGTTAACGAAGAAAATGCATACATAAGAGCACTCCAAAGTCATAAGATTGTGTAATTTTCAACAGTGTTCTTAATGTGTAATATAAAAGTATTTAAAGATGTAGCTGCAACTTACAAAAATACGAAATATCCACTCAGTCGTCCACTGTACGTAGATACATTCGGTGTGAAGAATGCTATGTGCACAGCACTAGCGCTTTTCTTCTGGAATATGTCACCGCTCCCACACGTCTCTTGTCAACCTGCTAACGAAGAAAATGCATACATAAGAGCACTCCCAAGTCATAAGATTGTGTAATTTTCAACACTGTTCTTAATGTGTAATATAAAAGTATTTAAAGATGTAGCTGCAACTTATAAAAATACGAAATATCCACTCAGTCGTCCACTGTACGTAGATACATTCGGAGTGAAGAATGCTATGTGCACAGCACTAGCGCTTTTCTTCTAGAATATGTCGCCGCTCCCACACGTCTCTTATCAAACTGCTAACGAAGAAAATGCATACATAGGAGCACTCCAAAGTCATAAGATTGTGTAATTTTCAACAGTGTTCTTAATGTGTAATATAAAAGTATTTAAAGATGTAGCTGCAACTTATAAAAATACGAAATATCCACTCAGTCGTCCTCTGTACGTAGATAAATTCGGAGTGAAGAATGCTATGTGCACAGCACTAGCGCTTTTCTTCTAGAATATGTCGCCGCTCCCACACGTCTCTTGTCAACCTGCTAACGAAGAAAATGCATACATAAGAGCACTCCAAAGTCAGAAGATTGTGTAATTTTCAACAGTGTTCTTAATGTGTAATATAAAAGTATTTAAAGATGTAGCTGCAACTTACAAAAATACGAAATATCCACTCAGTCGTCCACTGTACGTAGATACATTCGGTGTGAAGAATGCTATGTGCACAGCACTAGCGCTTTTCTTCTAGAGTATGACGCCGCTCCACACGTCTCTTGTCAACCTGCTAACAAAGAAAATGCATACATAAGAGCACTCCAAAGTCATAAGATTGTGTGATTTTCAACAGTGTTCTTAATGTGTAATATAAAAGTATTTAAAGATGTAGCTGCAACTTACATAAATACGAAATATCCACTCAGTCGTCCACTGTACGTAGATACATTCGGTGTGAAGAATGCTATGTGCACAGCACTAGCACTTTTCTTCTAGAATATGACGCCGCTCCACACGTCTCTTGTCAACCAGCTAACGAAGAAAATGCATACATAAGAGCACTCCAAAGTCATAAGATTGTGTAATTTTCAACACTGTTCTTAATGTGTAATATAAAAATATTTAAAGATGTAGCTGCAACTTATAAAAATACGAAATATCCACTCAGTCGTCCACTGTACGTAGATAAATTAGGAGTGAAGAATGCTATGTGCAGAGCACTAGCGCTTTTCTTCTAGAATATGTCGCCGCTCCCACACGTCTCTTGTCAAAATGCTAACGAAGAAAATGCATACATCAGAGCACTCCAAAGTCATAAGATTGTGTAATTTTCAACAGTGTTCTTAATGTGTAATATAAAAGTATTTAAAGATGTAGCTGCAACTTACAAAAATACCAAATAACCACTCAGTCGTCCACTGTACGTAGATACATCCGGTGTGAAGAATGCTATGTGCACAACACTAGCGCTTTTCTTCTGGAATATGTCGCCGCTCCCACACGTCTTTTGTCAACCTGCTAACGAAGAAAATGCATACATAAGAGCACTCCAAAGTCATAAGATTGTGTAATTTTCAACAGTGTTCTTAATGTGTAATATAAAAGTATTTAAAGATGTAGCTGCAACTTACAAAAATACGAAATATCCACTCAGTCGTCCACTGTACGTAGATACATTCGGTGTGAAGAATGCTATGTGCACAGCACTAGCGCTTTTCTTCTAGAATATGTCGCCGCTCCCACACGTCCCTTGTCAAGCTGCTAACAAAGAAAATGCATACATGAGAGCTCTCCAAAGTCATAAGATTGTGTAATTTTCAACAGTGTTCTTAATGTGTAATATAAAAGTATTTAAAGATGTAGCTGCAACTTACAAAAATACGAAATATCCACTCAGTCGTCCACTGTACGTAGATACATTCGGTGTGATGAATGCTATGTGCACAGCACTAGCGCTTTTCTTCTAGAATATGTCGCCGCTCCCACACGTCTCTTGTCAACCTGTTAACGAAGAAAATGCATACATAAGAGCACTCCAAAGTCATATGATTGTGTAATTTTCAACAGTGTTCTTAATGTGTAATATAAAAGTATTTAAAGATGTAGCTGCAACTTACAAAAATACGAAATATCCACTCAGTCGTCCACTGTACGTAGATACATTCGGTGTGAAGAATGCTATGTGCACAGCACTAGCGCTTTTCTTCTAGAATATGTCGCCGCTCCCAGACGTCTCTTGTCAACCTGCTAACGAAGAAAATGCATACATAAGAGCACTCGAAAGTCATAAGATTGTGTAATTTTCAACAGTGTTCTTAATGTGTAATATAAAAGTATTTAAAGATGTAGCTGCAACTTCCAAAAATACGAAATATCCACTCAGTCGTCCACTGTACGTAGATACATTCGGTGTGAAGAATGCTATGTGCAAGGCACAAGCGCTTTTCTTCTGGAATATGTCGCCGCTCCCACACGTCTCTTGTCAACCTGTTAACGAAGAAAATGCATACATAAGAACACTCCAAAGTCCTAAGATTGTGTAATTTTCAACAGTGTTCTTAATGTGTAATATAAAAGTATTTAATGATGTAGCTGCAACTTCCAAAAATACGAAATATCCACTCAGTCGTCCACTGTACGTAGATACATTCGGTGTGAAGAATGCTATGTGCACAGCACTAGCGCTTTTCTTCTGGATTATGTCGCCGCTGCCACACGTCTCTTGTCAACCTGCTAACGAAGAAAATGCATACATAATTGCACTCCAAAGTTCTAAGATTGTGTAATTTTCAACAGTGTTCTTAATGTGTAATATAAAACTATATAAAGATGTAGCTGCAACTTACAAAAATACGAAATATCCACTCAGTCGTCCACTGTACGTAGATACATTCGGTGTGAAGAATGCTATGTGCACAGCACTAGCGCTTTTCTTCTAGAATATGACGCCGCTCCACACGTCTCTTGTCAACCTGCTAACGAAGAAAATGCATACGTCAGAGCACTCCAAAGTCATAAGATTGTGTAATTTTCAACAGTGTTCTTAATGTGTAATATAAAAGTATTTAAAGATGTAGCTGCAACTTACAAAAATACGAAATATCCACTCAGTCGTCCACTGTACGTAGATACATTCGGTGTGAAGAATGCTATGTGCACAGCACTAGCGCTTTTCTTCTGGAATATGTCGCCGCTCCCACACGTCTCTTGTCAACCTGTTAACGGAGAAAATGCATACATAAGAGCACTCCAAAGTCATAAGATTGTGTAATTTTCAACAGTGTTCTTAATGTGTAATATAAAAGTATTTAAAGATGTAGCTGCAACTTACAAAAATACCAAAAATCCACTCAGTCGTCCACTGTATGTAGATACATTCGGTGTGAAGAATGCTATGTGCACAGCACTAGCGCTTTTCTTCTGGAATATGTCGCCGCTCCCACACGTCTCTTGTCAACCTGCTAACGAAGAAAATGCATACATAATTGCACTCCAAAGTCATAAGATTGTGTAATTTTCAACAGTTTTCTTAATGTGTAATATAAAAGTATATAAAGATGTAGCTGCAACTTATAAAAATACGAAAAATCCACTCAGTCGTCCACTGTACGTAGATACATTCGGTATGAAGAATGCTATGTGCACAGCACTAGCGCTTTTCTTCTAGAATATGACACCGCTCCACACGTCTTTTGTCAACCTGCTAACGAAGAAAATGCATACATCAGAGCACTCCAAAGTCATAAGATTGTGTAATTTTCAACAGTGTTCTTAATGTGTAATATAAAAGTATTTAAAGATGTAGCTGAAACTTACAAAAATACGAAATATCCACTCAGTCGTCCACTGTACGTAGATACATTCGGTGTGAAGAATGCTATGTGCACAGCACTAGCGCTTTTCTTCTGGAATATGTCGCCGCTCCCACACGTCTCTTGTCAACCTGCTAACGATGAAAATGCATACACAAGAGCACTCCAAAGTCATAAGATTGTGTAATTTTCAACAGTGTTCTTAATGTGTAATATAAAAGTATTTAAAGATGTAGCTGCAACTTACAAATATACGAAATGTCCACTCAGTCGTCCACTGTACGTAGATACATTCGGTGTGAAGAATGCTATGTGCACATCACTAGCGCTTCTCTTCTAGAATATGTCGCCGCTCCCACACGTCTCTTGTCAACCTGCTAACGAAGAAAATGCATACATCAGAGCACTCCAAAGTCATAAGATTGTGTAATTTTCAACAGTGTTCTTAATGTGTAATATAAAAGTATTTAAAGATGTAGCTGCAACTTACAAAAATACCAAATAACCACTCAGTCGTCCACTGTACGTAGATACATCCGGTGTGAAGAATGCTATGTGCACAACACTAGCGCTTTTCTTCTGGAATATGTCGCCGCTCCCACACGTCTTTTGTCAACCTGCTAACGAAGAAAATGCATACATAAGAGCACTCCAAAGTCATAAGATTGTGTAATTTTCAACAGTGTTCTTAATGTGTAATATAAAAGTATTTAAAGATGTAGCTGCAACTTACAAAAATACGAAATATCCACTCAGTCGTCCACTGTACGTAGATACATTCGGTGTGAAGAATGCTATGTGCACAGCACTAGCGCTTTTCTTCTAGAATATGTCGCCGCTCCCACACGTCTCTTGTCAAGCTGCTAACAAAGAAAATGCATACATGAGAGCTCTCCAAAGTCATAAGATTGTGTAATTTTCAACAGTGTTCTTAATGTGTAATATAAAAGTATTTAAAGATGTAGCTGCAACTTACAAAAATACGAAATATCCACTCAGTCGTCCACTGTACGTAGATACATTCGGTGTGATGAATGCTATGTGCACAGCACTAGCGCTTTTCTTCTGGAATATGTCGCCGCTCCCACACGTCTTTTGTCAACCTGTTAACGAAGAAAATGCATACATAAGAGCACTCCAAAGTCAAATGATTGTGTAATTTTCAACAGTGTTCTTAATGTGTAATATAAAAGTATTTAAAGATGTAGCTGCAACTTACAAATATACGAAATATCCACTCATTCGTCCACTGTACGTAGATACATTCGGTGTGAAGAATGCTATGTGCACAGCACTAGCGCTTCTCTTCTAGAATATGTCGCCGCTCCCAGACGTCTCTTGTCAACCTGCTAACGAAGAAAATGCATACATAAGAGCACTCGAAAGTCATAAGATTGTGTAATTTTCAACAGTGTTCTTAATGTGTAATATAAAAGTATTTAAAGATGTAGCTGCAACTTCCAAAAATACGAAATATCCACTCAGTCGTCCACTGTACGTAGATACATTCGGTGTGAAGAATGCTATGTGCACAGCACTAGCGCTTTTCTTCTGGATTATGTCGCCGCTGCCACACGTCTCTTGTCAACCTGCTAACGAAGAAAATGCATACATAATTGCACTCCAAAGTTCTAAGATTGTGTAATTTTCAACAGTGTTCTTAATGTGTAATATAAAACTATATAAAGATGTAGCTGCAACTTACAAAAATACGAAATATCCACTCAGTCGTCCACTGTACGTAGATACATTCGGTGTGAAGAATGCTATGTGCACAGCACTAGCGCTTTTCTTCTAGAATATGACGCCGCTCCACACGTCTCTTGTCAACCTGCTAACGAAGAAAATGCATACATCAGAGCACTCCAAAGTCATAAGATTGTGTAATTTTCAACAGTGTTCTTAATGTGTAATATAAAAGTATTTAAAGATGTAGCTGCAACTTTCAAAAATACGAAATATCCACTCAGTCGTCCACTGTACGTAGATACATTCGGTGTGAAGAATGCTATGTGCACAGCACTAGCGCTTTTCTTCTGGAATATGTCGCCGCTCCCACACGTCTCTCGTCAACCTGTTAACGAAGAAAATGCATACATAAGAGCACTCCAAAGTCATAAGATTGTGTAATTTTCAACAGTGTTCTTAATGTGTAATATAAAAGTATTTAAAGATGTAGCTGCAACTTACAAAAATACGAAATATCCACTCAGTCGTCCACTGTACGTAGATACATTCGGTGTGAAGAATGCTATGTGCACAGCACTAGCGCTTTTCTTCTAGAATATGACGCCGCTCCACACGTCTCTTGTCAACCTGCTAACGAAGAAAATGCATACATCAGAGCACTCCAAAGTCATAAGATTGTGTAATTTTCAACAGTGTTCTTAATGTGTAATATAAAAGTATTTAAAGATGTAGCTGCAACTTACAAAAATACGAAATATCCACTCAGTCGTCCACTGTACGTAGATACATTCGGTGTGAAGAATGCTATGTGCACAGCACTAGCGCTTTTCTTCTGGAATATGTCGCCGCTCCCACACGTCTCTCGTCAACCTGTTAACGAAGAAAATGCATACATAAGAGCACTCCAAAGTCATACGATTGTGTAATTTTCAACAGTGTTCTTAATGTGTAATATAAAAGTATTTAATGATGTAGCTGCAACTTACAAAAATACGAAATATCCACTCAGTCGTCCACTGTACGTAGATACATTCGGTGTGAAGAATGCTATGTGCACAGCACTAGCGCTTTTCTTCTAGAATATGACGCCGCTCCACACGTCTCTTGTCAACCTGCTAACCAAGAAAATGCATACATAAGAGCACTCCAAAGTCATAAGATTGTGTAATTTTCAACAGTGTTCTTAATGTGTAATATAAAAGTATTTAAAGATGTAGCTGCAACTTACAAAAATATGAAATATCCACTCAGTCGGCCACTGAACGTAGATACATTCGGTGTGAAGAATGCTATGTGCACAGCACTAGCGCTTTTCTTCTAGAATATGTCGCCGCTCCCACACGTCTCTTGTCAACCTGTTAACGAAGAAAATGCATACATAAGAGCACTCCAAAGTCATAAGATTGTGTAATTTTCAACAGTGTTCTTAATGTGTAATATAAAAGTATTTAAAGATGTAGCTGCAACTTACAAAAATACGAAATATCCACTCAGTCGTCCACTGTACGTAGATACATTCGGTGTGAAGAATGCTATGTGCACAGCACTAGCGCTTTTCTTCTGGAATATGTCACCGCTCCCACACGTCTCTTGTCAACCTGCTAACGAAGAAAATGCATACATAAGAGCACTCCAAAGTCATAAGATTGTGTAATTTTCAACACTGTTCTTAATGTGTAATATAAAAGTATTTAAAGATGTAGCTGCAACTTATAAAAATACGAAATATCCACTCAGTCGTCCACTGTACGTAGATACATTCGGAGTGAAGAATGCTATGTGCACAGCACTAGCGCTTTTCTTCTAGAATATGTCGCCGCTCCCACACGTCTCTTATCAAACTGCTAACGAAGAAAATGCATACATAGGAGCACTCCAAAGTCATAAGATTGTGTAATTTTCAACAGTGTTCTTAATGTGTAATATAAAAGTATTTAAAGATGTAGCTGCAACTTATAAAAATACGAAATATCCACTCAGTCGTCCTCTGTACGTAGATAAATTCGGAGTGAAGAATGCTATGTGCAGAGCACTAGCGCTTTTCTTCTAGAATATGTCGCCGCTCCCACACGTCTCTTGTCAAAATGCTAACGAAGAAAATGCATACATCAGAGCACTCCAAAGTCATAAGATTGTGTAATTTTCAACAGTGTTCTTAATGTGTAATATAAAAGTATTTAAAGATGTAGCTGCAACTTACAAAAATACCAAATAACCACTCAGTCGTCCACTGTACGTAGATACATCCGGTGTGAAGAATGCTATGTGCACAACACTAGCGCTTTTCTTCTGGAATATGTCGCCGCTCCCACACGTCTTTTGTCAACCTGCTAACGAAGAAAATGCATACATAAGAGCACTCCAAAGTCATAAGATTGTGTAATTTTCAACAGTGTTCTTAATGTGTAATATAAAAGTATTTAAAGATGTAGCTGCAACTTACAAAAATACGAAATATCCACTCAGTCGTCCACTGTACGTAGATACATTCGGTGTGAAGAATGCTATGTGCACAGCACTAGCGCTTTTCTTCTAGAATATGTCGCCGCTCCCACACGTCCCTTGTCAAGCTGCTAACAAAGAAAATGCATACATGAGAGCTCTCCAAAGTCATAAGATTGTGTAATTTTCAACAGTGTTCTTAATGTGTAATATAAAAGTATTTAAAGATGTAGCTGCAACTTACAAAAATACGAAATATCCACTCAGTCGTCCACTGTACGTAGATACATTCGGTGTGATGAATGCTATGTGCACAGCACTAGCGCTTTTCTTCTGGAATATGTCGCCGCTCCCACACGTCTTTTGTCAACCTGTTAACGAAGAAAATGCATACATAAGAGCACTCCAAAGTCAAATGATTGTGTAATTTTCAACAGTGTTCTTAATGTGTAATATAAAAGTATTTAAAGATGTAGCTGCAACTTACAAATATACGAAATATCCACTCAGTCGTCCACTGTACGTAGATACATTCGGTGTGAAGAATGCTATGTGCACAGCACTAGCGCTTCTCTTCTAGAATATGTCGCCGCTCCCAGACGTCTCTTGTCAACCTGCTAACGAAGAAAATGCATACATAAGAGCACTCGAAAGTCATAAGATTGTGTAATTTTCAACAGTGTTCTTAATGTGTAATATAAAAGTATTTAAAGATGTAGCTGCAACTTCCAAAAATACGAAATATCCACTCAGTCGTCCACTGTACGTAGATACATTCGGTGTGAAGAATGCTATGTGCACAGCACTAGCGCTTTTCTTCTGGATTATGTCGCCGCTGCCACACGTCTCTTGTCAACCTGCTAACGAAGAAAATGCATACATAATTGCACTCCAAAGTTCTAAGATTGTGTAATTTTCAACAGTGTTCTTAATGTGTAATATAAAACTATATAAAGATGTAGCTGCAACTTACAAAAATACGAAATATCCACTCAGTCGTCCACTGTACGTAGATACATTCGGTGTGAAGAATGCTATGTGCACAGCACTAGCGCTTTTCTTCTAGAATATGACGCCGCTCCACACGTCTCTTGTCAACCTGCTAACGAAGAAAATGCATACATCAGAGCACTCCAAAGTCATAAGATTGTGTAATTTTCAACAGTGTTCTTAATGTGTAATATAAAAGTATTTAAAGATGTAGCTGCAACTTTCAAAAATACGAAATATCCACTCAGTCGTCCACTGTACGTAGATACATTCGGTGTGAAGAATGCTATGTGCACAGCACTAGCGCTTTTCTTCTGGAATATGTCGCCGCTCCCACACGTCTCTCGTCAACCTGTTAACGAAGAAAATGCATACATAAGAGCACTCCAAAGTCATAAGATTGTGTAATTTTCAACAGTGTTCTTAATGTGTAATATAAAAGTATTTAAAGATGTAGCTGCAACTTACAAAAATACGAAATATCCACTCAGTCGTCCACTGTACGTAGATACATTCGGTGTGAAGAATGCTATGTGCACAGCACTAGCGCTTTTCTTCTAGAATATGACGCCGCTCCACACGTCTCTTGTCAACCTGCTAACGAAGAAAATGCATACATCAGAGCACTCCAAAGTCATAAGATTGTGTAATTTTCAACAGTGTTCTTAATGTGTAATATAAAAGTATTTAAAGATGTAGCTGCAACTTACAAAAATACGAAATATCCACTCAGTCGTCCACTGTACGTAGATACATTCGGTGTGAAGAATGCTATGTGCACAGCACTAGCGCTTTTCTTCTGGAATATGTCGCCGCTCCCACACGTCTCTCGTCAACCTGTTAACGAAGAAAATGCATACATAAGAGCACTCCAAAGTCATACGATTGTGTAATTTTCAACAGTGTTCTTAATGTGTAATATAAAATTATTTAAAGATGTAGCTGCAACTTACAAAAATACGAAATATCCACTCAGTCGTCCACTGTACGTAGATACATTCGGTGTGAAGAATGCTATGTGCACAGCACTAGCGCTTTTCTTCTAGAATATGACGCCGCTCCACACGTCTCTTGTCAACCTGCTAACCAAGAAAATGCATACATAAGAGCACTCCAAAGTCATAAGATTGTGTAATTTTCAACAGTGTTCTTAATGTGTAATATAAAAGTATTTAAAGATGTAGCTGCAACTTACAAAAATATGAAATATCCACTCAGTCGGCCACTGAACGTAGATACATTCGGTGTGAAGAATGCTATGTGCACAGCACTAGCGCTTTTCTTCTAGAATATGTCGCCGCTCCCACACGTCTCTTGTCAACCTGTTAACGAAGAAAATGCATACATAAGAGCACTCCAAAGTCATAAGATTGTGTAATTTTCAACAGTGTTCTTAATGTGTAATATAAAAGTATTTAAAGATGTAGCTGCAACTTACAAAAATACGAAATATCCACTCAGTCGTCCACTGTACGTAGATACATTCGGTGTGAAGAATGCTATGTGCACAGCACTAGCGCTTTTCTTCTGGAATATGTCACCGCTCCCACACGTCTCTTGTCAACCTGCTAACGAAGAAAATGCATACATAAGAGCACTCCAAAGTCATAAGATTGTGTAATTTTCAACACTGTTCTTAATGTGTAATATAAAAGTATTTAAAGATGTAGCTGCAACTTATAAAAATACGAAATATCCACTCAGTCGTCCACTGTACGTAGATACATTCGGAGTGAAGAATGCTATGTGCACAGCACTAGCGCTTTTCTTCTAGAATATGTCGCCGCTCCCACACGTCTCTTATCAAACTGCTAACGAAGAAAATGCATACATAGGAGCACTCCAAAGTCATAAGATTGTGTAATTTTCAACAGTGTTCTTAATGTGTAATATAAAAGTATTTAAAGATGTAGCTGCAACTTATAAAAATACGAAATATCCACTCAGTCGTCCTCTGTACGTAGATAAATTCGGAGTGAAGAATGCTATGTGCACAGCACTAGCGCTTTTCTTCTAGAATATGTCGCCGCTCCCACACGTCTCTTGTCAACCTGCTAACGAAGAAAATGCATACATAAGAGCACTCCAAAGTCAGAAGATTGTGTAATTTTCAACAGTGTTCTTAATGTGTAATATAAAAGTATTTAAAGATGTAGCTGCAACTTACAAAAATACGAAATATCCACTCAGTCGTCCACTGTACGTAGATACATTCGGTGTGAAGAATGCTATGTGCACAGCACTAGCGCTTTTCTTCTAGAGTATGACGCCGCTCCACACGTCTCTTGTCAACCTGCTAACAAAGAAAATGCATACATAAGAGCACTCCAAAGTCATAAGATTGTGTGATTTTCAACAGTGTTCTTAATGTGTAATATAAAAGTATTTAAAGATGTAGCTGCAACTTACATAAATACGAAATATCCACTCAGTCGTCCACTGTACGTAGATACATTCGGTGTGAAGAATGCTATGTGCACAGCACTAGCACTTTTCTTCTAGAATATGACGCCGCTCCACACGTCTCTTGTCAACCAGCTAACGAAGAAAATGCATACATAAGAGCACTCCAAAGTCATAAGATTGTGTAATTTTCAACACTGTTCTTAATGTGTAATATAAAAATATTTAAAGATGTAGCTGCAACTTATAAAAATACGAAATATCCACTCAGTCGTCCACTGTACGTAGATAAATTAGGAGTGAAGAATGCTATGTGCAGAGCACTAGCGCTTTTCTTCTAGAATATGTCGCCGCTCCCACACGTCTCTTGTCAAAATGCTAACGAAGAAAATGCATACATCAGAGCACTCCAAAGTCATAAGATTGTGTAATTTTCAACAGTGTTCTTAATGTGTAATATAAAAGTATTTAAAGATGTAGCTGCAACTTACAAAAATACGAAATATCCACTCAGTCGTCCACTGTACGTAGATACATTCGGTGTGAAGAATGCTATGTGCACAGCACTAGCGCTTTTCTTCTAGAATATGACGCCGCTCCACACGCCTCTTGTCAACCTGCTAACGACGAAAATGCATACATCAGAGCACTCCAAAGTCATAAGATTGTGTAATTTTCAACAGTGTTCTTAATGTGTAATATAAAAGTATTTAAAGATGTAGCTGCAACGTACAAAAATACGAAATATCCACTCAGTCGTCCACTGTACGTAGATACATTCGGTGTGAAGAATGCTATGTGCACAGCACTAGCGCTGTTCATCTGGAATATGTCGCCGCTCCCACACGTCTCTTGTCAACCTGTTAACGAAGAAAATGCATACATAAGAGCACTCCAAAGTCATAAGATTGTGTAATTTTCAACAGTGTTCTTAACGTGTAATATAAAAGTATTTGAACATGTAGCTGCAACTTACAAAAATACGAAATATCCACTCAGTCGTCCACTGTACGTAGATACATTCGGTGTGAAGAATGCTATGTGCACAGCACTAGCGCTTTTCTTCTAGAATATGACGCCGCTCCACACGTCTCTTGTCAACCTGCTAACCAAGAAAATGCATACATAAGAGCACTCCAAAGTCATAAGATTGTGTAATTTTCAACAGTGTTCTTAATGTGTAATATAAAAGTATTTAAAGATGTAGCTGCAACTTACAAAAATATGAAATATCCACTCAGTCGGCCACTGAACGTAGATACATTCGGTGTGAAGAATGCTATGTGCACAGCACTAGCGCTTTTCTTCTAGAATATGTCGCCGCTCCCACACGTCTCTTGTCAACCTGTTAACGAAGAAAATGCATACATAAGAGCACTCCAAAGTCATAAGATTGTGTAATTTTCAACAGTGTTCTTAATGTGTAATATAAAAGTATTTAAAGATGTAGCTGCAACTTACAAAAATACGAAATATCCACTCAGTCGTCCACTGTACGTAGATACATTCGGTGTGAAGAATGCTATGTGCACAGCTCTAGCGCTTTTCTTCTGGAATATGTCACCGCTCCCACACGTCTCTTGTCAACCTGCTAACGAAGAAAATGCATACATAAGAGCACTCCAAAGTCATAAGATTGTGTAATTTTCAACACTGTTCTTAATGTGTAATATAAAAGTATTTAAAGATGTAGCTGCAACTTATAAAAATACGAAATATCCACTCAGTCGTCCACTGTACGTAGATACATTCGGAGTGAAGAATGCTATGTGCACAGCACTAGCGCTTTTCTTCTAGAATATGTCGCCGCTCCCACACGTCTCTTATCAAACTGCTAACGAAGAAAATGCATACATAGGAGCACTCCAAAGTCATAAGATTGTGTAATTTTCAACAGTGTTCTTAATGTGTAATATAAAAGTATTTAAAGATGTAGCTGCAACTTATAAAAATACGAAATATCCACTCAGTCGTCCTCTGTACGTAGATAAATTCGGAGTGAAGAATGCTATGTGCACAGCACTAGCGCTTTTCTTCTAGAATATGTCGCCGCTCCCACACGTCTCTTGTCAACCTGCTAACGAAGAAAATGCATACATAAGAGCACTCCAAAGTCAGAAGATTGTGTAATTTTCAACAGTGTTCTTAATGTGTAATATAAAAGTATTTAAAGATGTAGCTGCAACTTACAAAAATACGAAATATCCACTCAGTCGTCCACTGTACGTAGATACATTCGGTGTGAAGAATGCTATGTGCACAGCACTAGCGCTTTTCTTCTAGAGTATGACGCCGCTCCACACGTCTCTTGTCAACCTGCTAACAAAGAAAATGCATACATAAGAGCACTCCAAAGTCATAAGATTGTGTGATTTTCAACAGTGTTCTTAATGTGTAATATAAAAGTATTTAAAGATGTAGCTGCAACTTACATAAATACGAAATATCCACTCAGTCGTCCACTGTACGTAGATACATTCGGTGTGAAGAATGCTATGTGCACAGCACTAGCACTTTTCTTCTAGAATATGACGCCGCTCCACACGTCTCTTGTCAACCAGCTAACGAAGAAAATGCATACATAAGAGCACTCCAAAGTCATAAGATTGTGTAATTTTCAACACTGTTCTTAATGTGTAATATAAAAATATTTAAAGATGTAGCTGCAACTTATAAAAATACGAAATATCCACTCAGTCGTCCACTGTACGTAGATAAATTAGGAGTGAAGAATGCTATGTGCAGAGCACTAGCGCTTTTCTTCTAGAATATGTCGCCGCTCCCACACGTCTCTTGTCAAAATGCTAACGAAGAAAATGCATACATCAGAGCACTCCAAAGTCATAAGATTGTGTAATTTTCAACAGTGTTCTTAATGTGTAATATAAAAGTATTTAAAGATGTAGCTGCAACTTACAAAAATACGAAATATCCACTCAGTCGTCCACTGTACGTAGATACATTCGGTGTGAAGAATGCTATGTGCACAGCACTAGCGCTTTTCTTCTAGAATATGACGCCGCTCCACACGCCTCTTGTCAACCTGCTAACGACGAAAATGCATACATCAGAGCACTCCAAAGTCATAAGATTGTGTAATTTTCAACAGTGTTCTTAATGTGTAATATAAAAGTATTTAAAGATGTAGCTGCAACGTACAAAAATACGAAATATCCACTCAGTCGTCCACTGTACGTAGATACATTCGGTGTGAAGAATGCTATGTGCACAGCACTAGCGCTGTTCATCTGGAATATGTCGCCGCTCCCACACGTCTCTTGTCAACCTGTTAACGAAGAAAATGCATACATAAGAGCACTCCAAAGTCATAAGATTGTGTAATTTTCAACAGTGTTCTTAACGTGTAATATAAAAGTATTTGAACATGTAGCTGCAACTTACAAAAATACGAAATATCCACTCAGTCGTCCACTGTACGTAGATACATTCGGTGTGAAGAATGCTATGTGCACAGCACTAGCGCTTTTCTTCTGGAATATGTCGCCGCTCCCACACGTCTCTTGTCAACCTGCTAATGAAGAAAATGCATACATAAGAGCACTCCAAGGTCATAAGATTGTGTAATTTTCAACAGTGTTCTTAATGTGTAATGTAAAAGTATTTAAAGATATAGCTGCAACTTACAAAAATATGAAATATCCACTCAGTCGGCCACTGAACGTAGATACATTCGGTGTGAAGAATGCTATGTGCACAGCACTAGCGCTTTTCTTCTAGAATATGTCGCCGCTCCCACACGTCTCTTGTCAACCTGTTAACGAAGAAAATGCATATATAAGAGCACTCCAAAGTCTTAAGATTGTGTAATTTTCAACAGTGTTCTTAATGTGTAATATAAAAGTATTTAAATATGTAGCTGCAACTTACAAAAATACGAAATATCCACTCAGTCGTCCACTGTACGTAGATACATTCGGTGTGAAGAATGCTGTGTGCACAGCACTAGCGCTTTTTTTCTGGAATATGTCACCGCTCCCACACGTCTCTTGTCAACCTGCTAACGAAGAAAATGCATACATAAGAGCATTCCAAAGTCATAAGATTGTGTAATTTTCAACACTGTTCTTAATGTGTAATATAAAAGTATTTAAAGATGTAGCTGCAACTTATAAAAATACGAAATATCCACTCAGTCGTCCACTGTACGTAGATACATTCAGAGTGAAGAATGCTATGTGCACAGCACTAGCGCTTTTCTTCTAGAATATGTCGCCGCTCCCACACGTCTCTTGTCAAACTGCTTACGAAGAAAATGCATACATAAGAGCACTCCAAAGTCATAAGATTGTGTAATTTTCAACAGTGTTCTTAATGTGTAATATAAAAGTATTTAAAGATGTAGCTGCAACTTACAAAAATACGAAAAATCCACTCAGTCGTCCACTGTACGTAGATACATTCGTTGTGAAGAATGCTATATGCACAGCACTAGCGCTTTTCTTCTAGAATATGACGCCGCTCCACATGTCTCTTGTCAACCTGCTAAAGAAGAAAATGCATACATAAGAGCACTCCAAAGTCATAAGACTGTGTAATTTTCAACAGTGTTCTTAATGTGTAATATAAAAGTATTTAAAGATGTAGCTGCAACTTACATAAATACGAAATATCCACTCAGTCGTCCACTGTACGTAGATACATTCGGTGTGAAGAATGCTATGTGCACAGCACTAGCACTTTTCTTCTAGAATATTACGCCGCTCCACACGTCTCATGTCAACCAGCTAACGAAGAAAATGCATACATAAGAGCACTCCAAAGTCATAAGATTGTGTAATTTTCAACAGTGTTCTTAATGTGTAATATAAAAGTATTTAAAGATGTAGCTGCAACTTATAAAAATACGAAATATCCACTCAGTCGTCCACTGTACGTAGATACATTCGGAGTGAAGAATGCTATGTGCACAGCACTAGCGCTTTTCTTCTAGAATATGTCGCCGCTCCCACACGTCTCTTGTCAACCTGCTAACGAAGAAAATGCATACATAAGAGCACTCCAAAGTCATAAGATTGTTTAATTTTCAACAGTGTTCTTAATGTGTAATATAAAAGTATTTAAAGATGTAGCTGCAACTTACAAAAATACGAAATATCCACTCAGTCGTCCACTGTACGTAGATACATTCGGTGTGAAGAATGCTATGTGCACAGCACTAGCGCTTTTCTTCTAGAGTATGGCGCCGCTCCACACGTCTCATGTCAACCTGCTAACGAAGAAAATGCATACATAAGAGCACTCCAAAGTCATAAGATTCTGTAATTTTCAACCGTGTTCTTAATGTGTAATATAAAAGTATTTAAAGATGTAATGCAACTTACAAAAATACGAAATATTTACTCAGTCGTCCACTGTACGTAGATACATTCGTTGTGAAGAATGCTATATGCACAGCACTAGCGCTTTTCTTCTAGAATATGTCGCCGCTCCCACACGTCTCTTGTCAACCTGCTAACGAAGAAAATGCATACATAAGAGCACTCCAAAGTCATAAGATTGTGTAATTTTCAACAGTGTTCTTAATGTGTAATATAAAAGTATTTAAAGATGTAGCTGCAACTTACAAAAATACGAAATATCCACTCAGTCGTCCACTGTACGTAGATACATTCGGTGTGAAGAATGCTATGTGCACAGCACTAGCGCTTTTCTTCTAGAGTATGACGCCGCTCCACACGTCTCTTGTCAACCTGCTAACGAAGAAACTGCATACATAAGAGCACTCCAAAGTCATAAGGTTGTGTAATTTTCAACAGTGTTCTTAAATAGTAATATAAAAGTATTTAAAGATGTAGCTGCATCTTACAAAAATACGAAATATCCACTCAGTCGTCCACTGTACGTAGATACAGTCGGTGTGAAGAATGCTATGTGCAAGGCACTAGCGCTTTTCTTCTGGAATATGTCGCCGCTCCCACACGTCTCTTGCCAACCTGTTAACGAAGAAAATGCATACATAAGAGCACTCCAAAGTCATAAGATTGTGTAATTTTCAACAGTGTTCTTAATGTGTAATATAAAAGTATTTAAAGATGTAGCTGCAACTTACAAAAATACGAAATATCCACTCAGTCGTCCACTGTACGTAGATACATTCGGTGTCAAGAATGCTATGTGCACAGCACTAGCGCTTTTCTTCTGGATTATGTCGCCGCTGCCACACGTCTCTTGTCAACCTGCTAACGAAGAAAATGCATACAACAGAGCACTCCAAAGTCATAAGATTGTGTAATTTTCAACAGTGTTCTTAATGTGTAATATAAAAGTATTTAAAGATGTAGCTGCAACTTACAAAAATACGAAATATCCACTCAGTCGTCCACTGTACGTAGATACATTCGGTGTGAAGAATGCTATGTGCACAGCACTAGCGCTTTTCTTCTGGAATATGTCGCCGCTCCCACACGTCTCTTGTCAACCTGTTAACGAAGAAAATGCATACATAAGAGCACTCCAAAGTCATAAGATTGTGTAAATTTCAACAGTGATCTTAACGTGTAATATAAAAGTATTTAAACATGTAGCTGCAACGTACAAAAATACGAAAAATCCACTCAGTCGTCCACTGTACGTAGATACATTCTGTGTGAAGAATGCTATGTGCACAGCACTAGCGCTTTTCTTCTGGAATATGTCGCCGCTCCCACACGTCTCTTGTCAACCTGCTAACGAAGAAAATGCATACATAAGAGCACCCCAAGGTCATAAGATTGTGTAATTTTCAACAGTGTTCTTAATGTGTAATATAAAAGTATTTAAAGATGTAGCTGCAACTTACAAAAATACGAAATTTCCACTCAGTCGTCCACTGTACGTAGATACATTCGGTGTCAAGAATGCTATGTGCACAGCACTAGCACTTTTCTTCTAGAATATGACGCCGCTCCACACGTCTCTTGTCAACCAGCTAACAAAGAATTTGCATATATAAGAGCACTCCAAAGTCATAAGATTGTGTAATTTTCAACACTGTTCTTAATGTGTAATATAAAAGTATTTAAAGATGTATCCGCAACTTACAAAAATACGAAATATCCACTCAGTCGTCCACTGTACGTAGATACATTCGGTGTCAAGAATGCTATGTGCACAGCACTAGCACTTTTCTTCTAGAATATGACGCCGCTCCACACGTCTCTTGTCAACCAGCTAACGAAGAAAATGCATACATAAGAGCACTCCAAAGTCATAAGATTGTGTAATTTTCAACAGTGTTCTTAATGTGTAATATAAAAGTATTTAAAGATGTAGCTGCAACTTACAAAAATACGAAATATCCACTCAGTCGACCACTGTGCGTAGATACATTCGGTGTCAAGAATACTATGTGCACAGCAGTAGCGCTTTTCTTCTAGAATATGTCGCCGCTCCCACACGTCTCTTGTCAACCTGATAACGAAGAAAATGCATACATAAGATCACTCTAAAGTCATAAGATTGTGTAATTTTCAACAGTGTTCTTAATGTGTAATATAAAAGTATTTAAAGATGTAGCTGCAACTTACATAAATACGAAATATCCACTCAGTCGTCCACTGTACGTAGATACATTCGGTGTCAAGAATACTATGTGCACAGCAGTAGCGCTTTTCTTCTAGAATATGTCGCCGCTCCCACACGTCTCTTGTCAACCTGCTAACGATGAAAATGCATACATAAGAGCACTCCAAAGTCATAAGATTGTGTAATTTTCAACAGTGTTCTTAATGTGTAATATAAAAGTATTTAAAGATGTATCCGCAACTTACAAAAATACGAAATATCCACTCAGTCGTCCACTGTACGTAGAGACATTCGGTATGAAGAATGCTATGTGCACAGCACTAGCGCTTTTCTTCTAGAACATGACGCCGCTCCACACGTCTCTTGTCAACCTGCTAACGAAGAAAATGCATACATAAGAGCACTCCAAAGTCATAAGATTGAGTAATTTTCAACAGTGTTCTTAATGTGTAATATAAAAGTATTTAAAGATGTAGCTGCAACTTACAAAAATACGAAATATCCACTCAGTCGTCCACTGTACGTAGATACATTCGGTGTCAAGAATACTATGTGCACAGCAGTAGCGCTTTTCTTCTAGAATATGTCGCCGCTCCCACACGTCTCTTGTCAAACTGATAACGAAGAAAATGCATACATAAGATCACTCTAAAGTCTTAAGATTGTGTAATTTTCAACAGTGTTCTTAATGTGTAATATAAAAGTATTTAAAGATGTAGCTGCAACTTACATAAATACGAAATATCCACTCAGTCGTCCACTGTACGTAGATACATTCGGTGTCAAGAATGCTATGTGCACAGCACTAGCACTTTTCTTCTAGAATATGACGCCGCTCCACACGCCTCTTGTCAACCAGCTAACAAAGAAATTGCATATATAAGAGCACTCCAAAGTCATAAGATTGTGTAATTTTCAACAGTGTTCTTAATGTGTAATATAAAAGTATTTAAAGATGTAGCTGCAACTTACAAAAATACGAAATATCCACTCAGTCGTCCACTGTACGTAGATACATTCGGTGTGAAGAATGCTATGTGCACAGCACTAGCGATTTTCTTCTGGATTATGTCGCCGCTGCCACACGTCTCTTGTCAACCTGCTAACGAAGAAAATGCATACATCAGACACTCCAAAGTCATAAGATTGTGTAATTTTCAACAGTGTTCTTAATGTGTAATATAAAAGTATTTAAAGATGTAGCTGCAACTTACAAAAATACGAAATATCCACTCAGTCGTCCACTGTACGTAGATACATTCGGTGTGAAGAATGCTATGTGCACAGCACTAGCGCTTTTCTTCTGGAATATGTCGCCGCTCCCACACGTCTCTTGTCAACCTGTTAACGAAGAAAATGCATACATAAGAGCACTCCAAAGTCATAATATTGTGTAATTTTCAACAGTGTTCTTAATGTGTAATATAAAAGTATTTAAAGATGTAGCTGCAACTTACAAAAATACGAAATATCCACTCAGTCGTCCACTGTACGTAGATACATTCGGTGTGAAGAATGCTATGTGCACAGCACTAGCGCTTTTCTTCTAGAGTATGTCGCCGCTCCACACGTCTCTTGTCAACCTGCTAACGAAGAAAATGCATACATAAGAGCACTCCAAAGTCATAAGATTGTGTGATTTTCAACAGTGTTCTTAATGTGTAATATAAAAGTATTTAAAGATGTAGCTGCAACTTACAAAAATACGAAAAATCCACTCAGTCGTCCACTGTACGTAGATACATTCGTTGTGAAGAATGCTATATGCACAGCACTAGCGCTTTTCTTCTAGAATATGACGCCGCTCCACATGTCTCTTGTCAACCTGCTAAAGAAGAAAATGCATACATAAGAGCACTCCAAAGTCATAAGACTGTGTAATTTTCAACAGTGTTCTTAATGTGTAATATAAAAGTATTTAAAGATGTAGCTGCAACTTACATAAATACGAAATATCCACTCAGTCGTCCACTGTACGTAGATACATTCGGTGTGAAGAATGCTATGTGCACAGCACTAGCACTTTTCTTCTAGAATATTACGCCGCTCCACACGTCTCATGTCAACCAGCTAACGAAGAAAATGCATACATAAGAGCACTCCAAAGTCATAAGATTGTGTAATTTTCAACAGTGTTCTTAATGTGTAATATAAAAGTATTTAAAGATGTAGCTGCAACTTATAAAAATACGAAATATCCACTCAGTCGTCCACTGTACGTAGATACATTCGGAGTGAAGAATGCTATGTGCACAGCACTAGCGCTTTTCTTCTAGAATATGTCGCCGCTCCCACACGTCTCTTGTCAACCTGCTAACGAAGAAAATGCATACATAAGAGCACTCCAAAGTCATAAGATTGTTTAATTTTCAACAGTGTTCTTAATGTGTAATATAAAAGTATTTAAAGATGTAGCTGCAACTTACAAAAATACGAAATATCCACTCAGTCGTCCACTGTACGTAGATACATTCGGTGTGAAGAATGCTATGTGCACAGCACTAGCGCTTTTCTTCTAGAGTATGGCGCCGCTCCACACGTCTCATGTCAACCTGCTAACGAAGAAAATGCATACATAAGAGCACTCCAAAGTCATAAGATTCTGTAATTTTCAACCGTGTTCTTAATGTGTAATATAAAAGTATTTAAAGATGTAATGCAACTTACAAAAATACGAAATATTTACTCAGTCGTCCACTGTACGTAGATACATTCGTTGTGAAGAATGCTATATGCACAGCACTAGCGCTTTTCTTCTAGAATATGTCGCCGCTCCCACACGTCTCTTGTCAACCTGCTAACGAAGAAAATGCATACATAAGAGCACTCCAAAGTCATAAGATTGTGTAATTTTCAACAGTGTTCTTAATGTGTAATATAAAAGTATTTAAAGATGTAGCTGCAACTTACAAAAATACGAAATATCCACTCAGTCGTCCACTGTACGTAGATACATTCGGTGTGAAGAATGCTATGTGCACAGCACTAGCGCTTTTCTTCTAGAGTATGACGCCGCTCCACACGTCTCTTGTCAACCTGCTAACCAAGAAACTGCATACATAAGAGCACTCCAAAGTCATAAGGTTGTGTAATTTTCAACAGTGTTCTTAAATAGTAATATAAAAGTATTTAAAGATGTAGCTGCATCTTACAAAAATACGAAATATCCACTCAGTCGTCCACTGTACGTAGATACAGTCGGTGTGAAGAATGCTATGTGCAAGGCACTAGCGCTTTTCTTCTGGAATATGTCGCCGCTCCCACACGTCTCTTGCCAACCTGTTAACGAAGAAAATGCATACATAAGAGCACTCCAAAGTCATAAGATTGTGTAATTTTCAACAGTGTTCTTAATGTGTAATATAAAAGTATTTAAAGATGTAGCTGCAACTTACAAAAATACGAAATATCCACTCAGTCGTCCAGTGTACGTAGATACATTCGGTGTCAAGAATGCTATGTGCACAGCACTAGCGCTTTTCTTCTGGATTATGTCGCCGCTGCCACACGTCTCTTGTCAACCTGCTAACGAAGAAAATGCATACAACAGAGCACTCCAAAGTCATAAGATTGTGTAATTTTCAACAGTGTTCTTAATGTGTAATATAAAAGTATTTAAAGATGTAGCTGCAACTTACAAAAATACGAAGTATCCACTCAGTCGTCCACTGTACGTAGATACATTCGGTGTGAAGAATGCTATGTGCACAGCACTAGCGCTTTTCTTCTGGAATATGTCGCCGCTCCCACACGTCTCTTGTCAACCTGTTAACGAAGAAAATGCATACATAAGAGCACTCCAAAGTCATAAGATTGTGTAAATTTCAACAGTGATCTTAACGTGTAATATAAAAGTATTTAAACATGTAGCTGCAACTTACAAAAATACGAAAAATCCACTCAGTCGTCCACTGTACGTAGATACATTCTGTGTGAAGAATGCTATGTGCACAGCACTAGCGCTTTTCTTCTGGAATATGTCGCCGCTCCCACACGTCTCTTGTCAACCTGCTAACGAAGAAAATGCATACATAAGAGCACCCCAAGGTCATAAGATTGTGTAATTTTCAACAGTGTTCTTAATGTGTAATATAAAAGTATTTAAAGATGTAGCTGCAACTTACAAAAATACGAAATTTCCACTCAGTCGTCCACTGTACGTAGATACATTCGGTGTCAAGAATGCTATGTGCACAGCACTAGCACTTTTCTTCTAGAATATGACGCCGCTCCACACGTCTCTTGTCAACCAGCTAACGAAGAAAATGCATACATAAGAGCACTCCAAAGTCATAAGATTGTGTAATTTTCAACAGTGTTCTTAATGTGTAATATAAAAGTATTTAAAGATGTATCCGCAACTTACAAAAATACGAAATATCCACTCAGTCGTCCACTGTACGTAGAGACATTCGGTATGAAGAATGCTATGTGCACAGCACTAGCGCTTTTCTTCTAGAACATGACGCCGCTCCACACGTCTCTTGTCAACCTGCTAACGAAGAAAATGCATACATAAGAGCACTCCAAAGTCATAAGATTGAGTAATTTTCAACAGTGTTCTTAATGTGTAATATAAAAGTATTTAAAGATGTAGCTGCAACTTACAAAAATACGAAATATCCACTCAGTCGTCCACTGTACGTAGATACATTCGGTGTCAAGAATACTATGTGCACAGCAGTAGCGCTTTTCTTCTAGAATATGTCGCCGTTCCCACACGTCTCTTGTCAAACTGATAACGAAGAAAATGCATACATAAGATCACTCTAAAGTCTTAAGATTGTGTAATTTTCAACAGTGTTCTTAATGTGTAATATAAAAGTATTTAAAGATGTAGCTGCAACTTACATAAATACGAAATATCCACTCAGTCGTCCACTGTACGTAGATACATTCGGTGTCAAGAATGCTATGTGCACAGCACTAGCACTTTTCTTCTAGAATATGACGCCGCTCCACACGCCTCTTGTCAACCAGCTAACAAAGAAATTGCATATATAAGAGCACTCCAAAGTCATAAGATTGTGTAATTTTCAACAGTGTTCTTAATGTGTAATATAAAAGTATTTAAAGATGTAGCTGCAACTTACAAAAATACGAAATATCCACTCAGTCGTCCACTGTACGTAGATACATTCGGTGTGAAGAATGCTATGTGCACAGCACTAGCGATTTTCTTCTGGATTATGTCGCCGCTGCCACACGTCTCTTGTCAACCTGCTAACGAAGAAAATGCATACATCAGACACTCCAAAGTCATAAGATTGTGTAATTTTCAACAGTGTTCTTAATGTGTAATATAAAAGTATTTAAAGATGTAGCTGCAACTTACAAAAATACGAAATATCCACTCAGTCGTCCACTGTACGTAGATACATTCGGTGTGAAGAATGCTATGTGCACAGCACTAGCGCTTTTCTTCTGGAATATGTCGCCGCTCCCACACGTCTCTTGTCAACCTGTTAACGAAGAAAATGCATACATAAGAGCACTCCAAAGTCATAAGATTGTGTAATTTTCAACAGTGTTCTTAACGTGTAATATAAAAGTATTAAAACATGTAGCTGCAACTTACAAAAATACGAAAAATCCACTCAGTCGTCCACTGTACGTAGATACATTCTGTGTGAAGAATGCTATGTGCACAGCACTAGCGCTTTTCTTCTGGAATATGTCGCCGCTCCCACACGTCTCTTGTCAACCTGCTAACGAAGAAAATGCATACATAAGAGCACCCCAAGGTCATAAGATTGTGTAATTTTCAACAGTGTTCTTAATGTGTAATATAAAAGTATTTAAAGATGTAGCTGCAACTTACAAAAATACGAAATTTCCACTCAGTCGTCCACTGTACGTAGATACATTCGGTGTCAAGAATGCTATGTGCACAGCTCTAGCACTTTTCTTCTAGAATATGACGCCGCTCCAGACGTCTCTTGTCAACCAGCTAACAAAGAAATTGCATATATAAGAGCACTCCAAAGTGATAAGATTGTGTAATTTTCAACAGTGTTCTTAATGTGTAATATAAAAGTATTTAAAGATGTAGCTGCAACTTATAAAAATACGAAATATCCACTCAGTCGTCCACTGTACGTAGATACATTCGGAGTGAAGAATGCTATGTGCACAGCACTAGCGCTTTTCTTCTAGAATATGTCGCCGCTCATACACGTCTCTTGTCAAACTGCTAACGAAGAAAATGCATACATAAGAGCACTCCAAAGTCATACGATTGTGTAATTTTCAACAGTGTTCTTAATGTGTAATATAAAAGTATTTAAAGATGTATCCGCAACTTACAAAAATACGAAATATCCACTCAGTCGTCCACTGTACGTAGATACATTCGGTGTCAAGAATGCTATGTGCACAGCACTAGCACTTTTCTTCTAGAATATGACGCCGCTCCACACGTCTCTTGTCAACCAGCTAACGAAGAAAATGCATACATAAGAGCACTCCAAAGTCATAAGATTGTGTAATTTTCAACACTGTTCTTAATGTGTAATATAAAAGTATTTAAAGATGTAGCTGCAACTTACAAAAATACGAAATATCCACTCAGTCGTCCACTGTACGTAGATACATTCTGTGTGAAGAATGCTATGTGCACAGCACTAGCACTTTTCTTCTAGAATATGACGCCGCTCCACACGTCTCTTGTCAACCAGCTAACGAAGAAAATGCATACATAAGAGCACTCCAAAGTCATAAGATTGTGTAATTTTCAACAGTGTTCTTAATGTGTAATATAAAAGTATTTAATGATGTAGCTGCAACTTACAAAAATACGAAATATCCACTCAGTCGTCCACTGTACGTAGATACATTCGGTGTGACGAATGCTATGTGCACAGCACTAGCGCTTTTCTTCTAGAATATGTCGCCGCTCCCAGACGTCTCTTGTCAACCTGCTAACGAAGAAAATGCATACATAAGAGCACTCGAAAGTCATAAGATTGTGTAATTTTCAACAGTGTTCTTAATGTGTAATATAAAAGTATTTAAAGATGTAGCTGCAACTTACAAAAATACGAAATATCCACTCAGTCGTCCACTGTACGTAGATACATTCGGTGTGAAGAATGCTATGTGCACAGCACTAGCGCTTTTCTTCTAGAATATGACGCCGCTCCACACGCCTCTTGTCAACCTGCTAACGACGAAAATGCATACATAAGAGCACTCCAAAGTCATAAGATTGTGTAATTTTCAACAGTGTTCTTAATGTGTAATATAAAAGTATTTAAAGATGTAGCTGCAACTTACAAAAATACGAAATATCCACTCAGTCGTCCACTGTACGTAGATACATTCGGTGTGAAGAATGCTATGTGCACAGCACTAGCGCTTTTCATCTGGAATATGTCGCCGCTCCCACACGTCTCTTGTCAACCTGTTAACGAAGAAAATGCATACATATGAGCACTCCAAAGTCATAAGATTGTGTAATTTTCAACAGTGTTCTTAACGTATAATATAAAAGTATTTAAACATGTAGCTGCAACTTACAAAAATACGAAATATCCACTCAGTCGTCCACTGTACGTAGATACATTCGGAGTGAAGAATGCTATGTGCACAGCACTAGCGCTTTTCTTCTGGAATATGTCGCCGCTCCCACACGTCTCTTGTCAACCTGCTAACGAAGAAAATGCATACATAAGAGCACTCCAAGGTCATAAGATTGTGTAATTTTCAACAGTGTTCTTAATGTGTAATATAAAAGTATTTAAAGATATAGCTGCAACTTACAAAAATACGAAATATCCACTCAGTCGTCCACTGTACGTAGATACATTCGGTGTGAAGAATGCTATGTGCACAGCACTAGCGCTTTTCTTCTAGAATATGTCGCCGCTCCCACACGTCTCTTGTCAACCTGATAACGAAGAAAATGCATACATAAGAGCACTCCAAAGTCATAAGATTGTGTAATTTTCAACAGTGTTCTTAATGTGTAATATAAAAGTATTTAAAGATGTAGCTGCAACTTACAAAAATACGAAATATCCACTCAGTCGTCCACTGTACGTAGATACATTCGGTGTCAAGAATGCTATGTGCACAGCACTAGCGCTTTTCTTCTAAAATATGACGCCGCTCCACACGTCTCTTGTCAACCTGCTAACCAAGAAAATGCATACATCAGAGCACTCCAAAGACATAAGATTGTGTAATTTTCAACAGTGTTCTTAATGTGTAATATAAAAGTATTTAAAGATGTAGCTGCAACTTACAAAAATATGAAATATCCACTCAGTCGGCCACTGAACGTAGATACATTCGGTGTGAAGAATGCTATGTGCACAGCACTAGCGCTTTTCTTCTAGAATATGTCGCCGCTCCCACACGTCTCTTGTCAACCTGTTAACGAAGAAAATGCATATATAAGAGCACTCCAAAGTCATAAGATTGTGTATTTTTCAACAGTGTTCTTAATGTGTAATATAAAAGTATTTAAAGATGTAGCTGCAACTTACAAAAATACGAAATATCCACTCAGTCGTCCACTGTACGTAGATACATTCGGTGTGAAGAATGCTGTGTGCACAGCACTAGCGCTTTTTTTCTGGAATATGTCACCGCTCCCATACGTCTCTTGTCAACCTGCTAACGAAGAAAATGCATGCATAAGAGCACTCCAAAGTCATAAGATTGTGTAATTTTCAACACTGTTCTTAATGTGTAATATAAAAGTATTTAAAGATGTAGCTGCAACTTATAAAAATACGAAATATCCACTCAGTCGTCCACTGTACGTAGATACATTCGGAGTGAAGAATGCTATGTGCACAGCACTAGCGCTTTTCTTCTAGAATATGTCGCCGCTCCCACACGTCTCTTGTCAATCTGATAACGAAGAAAATGCATACATAAGAGCACTCCAAAGTCATAAGATTGTGTAATTTTCAACAGTGTTCTTAATGTGTAATATAAAAGTATTTAAAGATGTATCCGCAACTTACAAAAATACGAAATATCCACTCAGTCGTCCACTGTACGTAGATACATTCGGTGTGAAGAATGCTATGTGCACAGCACTAGCGCTTTTCTTCTAGAACATGACGCCGCTCCACACGTCTCTTGTCAACCTGCTAACGAAGAAAATGCATACATAAGAGCACTCCAAAGTCATAAGATTGAGTAATTTTCAACAGTGTTCTTAATGTGTAATATAAAAGTATTTAAAGATGTAGCTGCAACTTACAAAAATACGAAATATCCACTCAGTCGTCCACTGTACGTAGATACATTCGGTGTGAAGAATGCTATGTGCACAGCACTAGCACTTTTCTTCTAGAATATGACACCGCTCCACACGTCTTTTGTCAGCCAGCTAACGAAGAAAATGCATACATAAGAGCACTCCAAAGTCATAAGATTGTGTAATTTTCAACACTGTTCTTAATGTGTAATATAAAAGTATTTAAAGATGTAGCTGCAACTTATAAAAATACGAAATATCCACTCAGTCGTCCACTGTACGTAGATACATTCGGTGTGAAGAATGCTATGTGCACAGCACTAGCGCTTTTCTTCTAGAGTATGTCGCCGCTCCACACGTCTCTTGTCAACCTGCTAACGAAGAAAATGCATACATAAGAGCACTCCAAAGTCATAAGATTGTGTGATTTTCAACAGTGTTCTTAATGTGTAATATAAAAGTATTTAAAGATGTAGCTGCAACTTACATAAATACGAAATATCCACTCAGTCGTCCACTGTACGTAGATACATTCGGTGTGAAGAATGCTATGTGCACAGCACTAGCACTTTTCTTCTAGAATATGACGCCGCTCCACACGTCTCCTGTCAACCAGCTAACGAAGAAAATGCATACATAAGAGCACTCCAAAGTCATAAGATTGTGTAATTTTCAACACTGTTCTTAATGTGTAATATAAAAGTATTTAAAGATGTAGCTGCAACTTATAAAAATACGAAATATCCACTCAGTCGTCCACTGTACGTAGATAAATTAGGAGTGAAGAATGCTATGTGCACAGCACTAGCGCTTTTCTTCTAGAATATGTCGCCGCTCCCGCACGTCTCTTGTCAACCTGCTAACGAGGAAAATGCATACATAAGAGCACTCCAAAGTCATAAGATTGTGTAATTTTCAACAGTGTTCTTAATGTGTAATATAAAAGTATTTAAAGATGTAGCTGCAACTTACAAAAATACGAAATATCCACTCAGTCGTCCACTGTACGTAGATACATTCGGTGTGAAGAATGCTATGTGCACAGCACTAGCGCTTTTCTTCTAGAGTATGTCGCCGCTCCACACGTCTCTTGTCAACCTGCTAACGAAGAAAATGCATACATAAGAGCACTCCAAAGTCATAAGATTGTGTGATTTTCAACAGTGTTCTTAATGTGTAATATAAAAGTATTTAAAGATGTAGCTGCAACTTACAAAAATACGAAAAATCCACTCAGTCGTCCACTGTACGTAGATACATTCGTTGTGAAGAATGCTATATGCACAGCACTAGCGCTTTTCTTCTAGAATATGACGCCGCTCCACATGTCTCTTGTCAACCTGCTAAAGAAGAAAATGCATACATAAGAGCACTCCAAAGTCATAAGATTGTGTAATTTTCAACAGTGTTCTTAATGTGTAATATAAAAGTATTTAAAGATGTAGCTGCAACTTACATAAATACGAAATATCCACTCAGTCGTCCACTGTACGTAGATACATTCGGTGTGAAGAATGCTATGTGCACAGCACTAGCACTTTTCTTCTAGAATATGACGCCGCTCCACACGTCTCATGTCAACCAGCTAACGAAGAAAATACATACATAAGAGCACTCCAAAGTCATAAGATTGTGTAATTTTCAACAGTGTTCTTAATGTGTAATATAAAAGTATTTAAAGATGTAGCTGCAACTTATAAAAATACGAAATATCCACTCAGTCGTCCACTGTACGTAGATACATTCGGAGTGAAGAATGCTATGTGCACAGCACTAGCGCTTTTCTTCTAGAATATGTCGCCGCTCCCACACGTCTCTTGTCAACCTGCTAACGAAGAAAATGCATACATAAGAGCACTCCAAAGTCATAAGATTGAGTAATTTTCAACAGTGTTCTTAATGTGTAATATAAAAGTATTTAAAGATGTAGCTGCAACTTACAAAAATACGAAATATCCACTCAGTCGTCCACTGTACGTAGATACATTCGGTGTGAAGAATGCTATGTGCACAGCACTAGCACTTTTCTTCTAGAATATGACACCGCTCCACACGTCTCTTGTCAGCCAGCTAACGAAGAAAATGCATACATAAGAGCACTTCAAAGTCATAAGATTGTGTAATTTTCAACACTGTTCTTAATGTGTAATATAAAAGTATTTAAAGATGTAGCTGCAACTTATAAAAATACGAAATATCCACTCAGTCGTCCACTGTACGTAGATACATTCGGTGTGAAGAATGCTATGTGCACAGCACTAGCGCTTTTCTTCTAGAGTATGTCGCCGCTCCACACGTCTCTTGTCAACCTGCTAACGAAGAAAATGCATACATAAGAGCACTCCAAAGTCATAAGATTGTGTGATTTTCAACAGTGTTCTTAATGTGTAATATAAAAGTATTTAAAGATGTAGCTGCAACTTACATAAATACGAAATATCCACTCAGTCGTCCACTGTACGTAGATACATTCGGTGTGAAGAATGCTATGTGCACAGCACTAGCACTTTTCTTCTAGAATATGACGCCGCTCCACACGTCTCTTGTCAACCAGCTAACGAAGAAAATGCATACATAAGAGCACTCCAAAGTCATAAGATTGTGTAATTTTCAACACTGTTCTTAATGTGTAATATAAAAGTATTTAAAGATGTAGCTGCAACTTATAAAAATACGAAATATCCACTCAGTCGTCCACTGTACGTAGATAAATTAGGAGTGAAGAATGCTATGTGCACAGCACTAGCGCTTTTCTTCTAGAATATGTCGCCGCTCCCACACGTCTCTTGTCAACCTGCTAACGAAGAAAATGCATACATAAGAGCACTCCAAAGTCATAAGATTGTGTAATTTTCAACAGTGTTCTTAATGTGTAATATAAAAGTATTTAAAGATGTAGCTGTAACTTACAAAAATACGAAATATCCACTCAGTCGTCCACTGTACGTAGATACATTCGGTGTGAAGAATGCTATGTGCACAGCACTAGCGCTTTTCTTCTAGAGTATGTCGCCGCTCCACACGTCTCTTGTCAAACTGCTAACGAAGAAAATGCATACATAAGAGCACTCCAAAGTCATAAGATTGTGTGATTTTCAACAGTGTTCTTAATGTGTAATATAAAAGTATTTAAAGATGTAGCTGCAACTTACAAAAATACGAAAAATCCACTCAGTCGTCCACTGTACGTAGATACATTCGTTGTGAAGAATGCTATATGCACAGCACTAGCGCTTTTCTTCTAGAATATGACGCCGCTCCACATGTCTCTTGTCAACCTGCTAAAGAAGAAAATGCATACATAAGAGCACTCCAAAGTCATAAGATTGTGTAATTTTCAACAGTGTTCTTAATGTGTAATATAAAAGTATTTAAAGATGTAGCTGCAACTTACATAAATACGAAATATCCACTCAGTCGTCCACTGTACGTAGATACATTCGGAGTGAAGAATGCTATGTGCACAGCACTAGCACTTTTCTTCTAGAATATGACGCCGCTCCACACGTCTCATGTCAACCAGCTAACGAAGAAAATACATACATAAGAGCACTCCAAAGTCATAAGATTGTGTAATTTTCAACAGTGTTCTTAATGTGTAATATAAAAGTATTTAAAGATGTAGCTGCAACTTATAAAAATACGAAATATCCACTCAGTCGTCCACTGTACGTAGATACATTCGGAGTGAAGAATGCTATGTGCACAGCACTAGCGCTTTTCTTCTAGAATATGTCGCCGCTCCCGCACGTCTCTTGTCAACCTGCTAACGAAGAAAATGCATACATAAGAGCACTCCAAAGTCATAAGATTGTGTAATTTTCAACAGTGTTCTTAATGTGTAATATAAAAGTATTTAAAGATGTAGCTGCAACTTACAAAAATACGAAATATCCACTCAGTCGTCCACTGTACGTAGTTACATTCGGTGTGAAGAATGCTATGTGCACAGCACTAGCGCTTTTCTTCTGGAATATGTCGCCGCTCCCACACGTCTCTTGTCAACCTGTTAACGAAGAAAATGCATACATAAGAGCACTCCAAAGTCATAAGAATGTGTAAATTTCAACAGTGATCTTAACGTGTAATATAAAAGTATTTAAACATGTAGCTGCAACTTACAAAAATACGAAAAATCCACTCAGTCGTCCACTGTACGTAGATACATTCTGTGTGAAGAATGCTATGTGCACAGCACTAGCGCCTTTCTTCTAGAATATGTCGCCGCTCCCAGACGTCTCTTGTCAACCTGCTAACGAAGAAAATGCATACATAAGAGCACTCGAAAGTCATAAGATTGTGTAATTTTCAACAGTGTTCTTAATGTGTAATATAAAAGTATTAAAAGATGTAGCTGCAACTTACAAAAATACGAAATATCCATTCAGTCGTCCACTGTACGTAGATACATTCGGTGTGAAGAATGCTATGTGCAAGGCACTAGCGCTTTTCTTCTGGAATATGTCGCCGCTCCCACACGTCTCTTGCCAACCTGTTAACGAAGAAAATGCATACATAAGAGCACTCCAAAGTCATAAGATT
This sequence comes from Schistocerca gregaria, assembly GCF_023897955.1. Classification (NCBI taxonomy): domain Eukaryota; kingdom Metazoa; phylum Arthropoda; class Insecta; order Orthoptera; family Acrididae; genus Schistocerca; species Schistocerca gregaria. Next base: position 251,964,660 of record NC_064927.1, read on the forward strand.
GTGTAATTTTCAACAGTGTTCTTAATGTGTAATATAAAAGTATTTAAAGATGTAGCTGCAACTTACAAAAATACGAAATATCCACTCAGTCGTCCACTGTACGTAGATACATTCGGTGTGAAGAATGCTATGTGCACAGCACTAGCGCTTTTCTTCTGGATTATGTCGCCGCTGCCACACGTCCCTTGTCAACCTGCTAACGAAGAAAATGCATACATCAGACACTCCAAAGTCATAAGATTGTGTAATTTTCAACAGTGTTCTTAATGTGTAATATAAAAGTATTTAAAGATGTAGCTGCAACTTACAAAAATACGAAATATCCACTCAGTCGTCCACTGTACGTAGATACATTCGGTGTGAAGAATGCTATGTGCACAGCACTAGCGCTTTTCTACTGGAATATGTCGCCGCTCCCACACGTCTCTTGTCAACCTGTTAACGAAGAAAATGCATACATAAGAGCACTCCAAAGTCATAAGATTGTGTAATTTTCAACAGTGTTACAGTAGATACATTCGGTGTGAAGAATGCTATGTGCAAGGCACTAGCACTTTTCTTCTAGAATATGACACCGCTCCACACGTCTTTTGTCAGCCAGCTAACGAAGAAAATGCATACATAAGAGCACTCCAAAGTCATAAGATTGTGTAATTTTCAACACTGTTCTTAATGTGTAATATAAAAGTATTTAAAGATGTAGCTGCAACTTATAAAAATACGAAATATCCACTCAGTCGTCCACTGTACGTAGATACATTCGGTGTGAAGAATGCTATGTGCACAGCACTAGCGCTTTTCTTCTAGAGTATGTCGCCGCTCCACACGTCTCTTGTCAACTTGCTAACGAAGAAAATGCATACATAAGAGCACTCCAAAGTCATAAGATTGTGTGATTTTCAACAGTGTTCTTAATGTGTAATATAAAAGTATTTAAAGATGTAGCTGCAACTTACATAAATACGAAATATCCACTCAGTCGTCCACTGTACGTAGATACATTCGGTGTGAAGAATGCTATGTGCACAGCACTAGCACTTTTCTTCTAGAATATGACGCCGCTCCACACGTCTCCTGTCAACCAGCTAACGAAGAAAATGCATACATAAGAGCACTCCAAAGTCATAAGATTGTGTAATTTTCAACACTGTTCTTAATGTGTAATATAAAAGTATTTAAAGATGTAGCTGCAACTTATAAAAATACGAAATATCCACTCAGTCGTCCACTGTACGTAGATAAATTAGGAGTGAAGAATGCTATGTGCACAGCACTAGCGCTTTTCTTCTAGAATATGTCGCCGCTCCCGCACGTCTCTTGTCAACCTGCTAACGAGGAAAATGCATACATAAGAGCACTCCAAAGTCATAAGATTGTGTAATTTTCAACAGTGTTCTTAATGTGTAATATAAAAGTATTTAAAGATGTAGCTGCAACTTACAAAAATACGAAATATCCACTCAGTCGTCCACTGTACGTAGATACATTCTGTGTGAAGAATGCTATGTGCACAGAACTAGCGCTTTTCTTCTGGAATATGTCGCCGCTCCCACACGTCTCTTGTCAACCTGCTAACGAAGAAAATGCATACATAAGAGCACTCCAAAGTCATAAGATTGTGTAATTTTCAACAGTGTTCTTAATGTGTAATATAAAAGTATTTAAAGATGTAGCTGCAACTTACAAAAATACGAAATATCCACTCAGTCGTCCACTGTACGTAGATACATTCGGTGTCAAGAATGCTATGTGCACAGCACTAGCGCTTTTCTTCTAAAATATGACGCCGCTCCACACGTCTCTTGTCAACCTGCTAACCAAGAAAATGCATACATCAGAGCACTCCAAAGACATAAGATTGTGTAATTTTCAACAGTGTTCTTAATGTGTAATATAAAAGTATTTAAAGATGTAGCTGCAACTTACAAAAATATGAAATATCCACTCAGTCGGCCACTGAACGTAGATACATTCGGTGTGAAGAATGCTATGTGCACAGCACTAGCGCTTTTCTTCTAGAATATGTCGCCGCTCCCACACGTCTCTTGTCAACCTGTTAACGAAGAAAATGCATATATAAGAGCACTCCAAAGTCATAAGATTGTGTATTTTTCAACAGTGTTCTTAATGTGTAATATAAAAGTATTTAAAGATGTAGCTGCAACTTACAAAAATACGAAATATCCACTCAGTCGTCCACTGTACGTAGATACATTCGGTGTGAAGAATGCTGTGTGCACAGCACTAGCGCTTTTTTTCTGGAATATGTCACCGCTCCCATACGTCTCTTGTCAACCTGCTAACGAAGAAAATGCATGCATAAGAGCACTCCAAAGTCATAAGATTGTGTAATTTTCAACACTGTTCTTAATGTGTAATATAAAAGTATTTAAAGATGTAGCTGCAACTTATAAAAATACGAAATATCCACTCAGTCGTCCACTGTACGTAGATACATTCGGAGTGAAGAATGCTATGTGCACAGCACTAGCGCTTTTCTTCTAGAATATGTCGCCGCTCCCACACGTCTCTTGTCAATCTGATAACGAAGAAAATGCATACATAAGAGCACTCCAAAGTCATAAGATTGTGTAATTTTCAACAGTGTTCTTAATGTGTAATATAAAAGTATTTAAAGATGTATCCGCAACTTACAAAAATACGAAATATCCACTCAGTCGTCCACTGTACGTAGATACATTCGGTGTGAAGAATGCTATGTGCACAGCACTAGCGCTTTTCTTCTAGAACATGACGCCGCTCCACACGTCTCTTGTCAACCTGCTAACGAAGAAAATGCATACATAAGAGCACTCCAAAGTCATAAGATTGAGTAATTTTCAACAGTGTTCTTAATGTGTAATATAAAAGTATTTAAAGATGTAGCTGCAACTTACAAAAATACGAAATATCCACTCAGTCGTCCACTGTACGTAGATACATTCGGTGTGAAGAATGCTATGTGCACAGCACTAGCACTTTTCTTCTAGAATATGACACCGCTCCACACGTCTTTTGTCAGCCAGCTAACGAAGAAAATGCATACATAAGAGCACTCCAAAGTCATAAGATTGTGTAATTTTCAACACTGTTCTTAATGTGTAATATAAAAGTATTTAAAGATGTAGCTGCAACTTATAAAAATACGAAATATCCACTCAGTCGTCCACTGTACGTAGATACATTCGGTGTGAAGAATGCTATGTGCACAGCACTAGCGCTTTTCTTCTAGAGTATGTCGCCGCTCCACACGTCTCTTGTCAACCTGCTAACGAAGAAAATGCATACATAAGAGCACTCCAAAGTCATAAGATTGTGTGATTTTCAACAGTGTTCTTAATGTGTAATATAAAAGTATTTAAAGATGTAGCTGCAACTTACATAAATACGAAATATCCACTCAGTCGTCCACTGTACGTAGATACATTCGGTGTGAAGAATGCTATGTGCACAGCACTAGCACTTTTCTTCTAGAATATGACGCCGCTCCACACGTCTCCTGTCAACCAGCTAACGAAGAAAATGCATACATAAGAGCACTCCAAAGTCATAAGATTGTGTAATTTTCAACACTGTTCTTAATGTGTAATATAAAAGTATTTAAAGATGTAGCTGCAACTTATAAAAATACGAAATATCCACTCAGTCGTCCACTGTACGTAGATAAATTAGGAGTGAAGAATGCTATGTGCACAGCACTAGCGCTTTTCTTCTAGAATATGTCGCCGCTCCCGCACGTCTCTTGTCAACCTGCTAACGAGGAAAATGCATACATAAGAGCACTCCAAAGTCATAAGATTGTGTAATTTTCAACAGTGTTCTTAATGTGTAATATAAAAGTATTTAAAGATGTAGCTGCAACTTACAAAAATACGAAATATCCACTCAGTCGTCCACTGTACGTAGATACATTCGGTGTGAAGAATGCTATGTGCACAGCACTAGCGCTTTTCTTCTAGAGTATGTCGCCGCTCCACACGTCTCTTGTCAACCTGCTAACGAAGAAAATGCATACATAAGAGCACTCCAAAGTCATAAGATTGTGTGATTTTCAACAGTGTTCTTAATGTGTAATATAAAAGTATTTAAAGATGTAGCTGCAACTTACAAAAATACGAAAAATCCACTCAGTCGTCCACTGTACGTAGATACATTCGTTGTGAAGAATGCTATATGCACAGCACTAGCGCTTTTCTTCTAGAATATGACGCCGCTCCACATGTCTCTTGTCAACCTGCTAAAGAAGAAAATGCATACATAAGAGCACTCCAAAGTCATAAGATTGTGTAATTTTCAACAGTGTTCTTAATGTGTAATATAAAAGTATTTAAAGATGTAGCTGCAACTTACATAAATACGAAATATCCACTCAGTCGTCCACTGTACGTAGATACATTCGGTGTGAAGAATGCTATGTGCACAGCACTAGCACTTTTCTTCTAGAATATGACGCCGCTCCACACGTCTCATGTCAACCAGCTAACGAAGAAAATACATACATAAGAGCACTCCAAAGTCATAAGATTGTGTAATTTTCAACAGTGTTCTTAATGTGTAATATAAAAGTATTTAAAGATGTAGCTGCAACTTATAAAAATACGAAATATCCACTCAGTCGTCCACTGTACGTAGATACATTCGGAGTGAAGAATGCTATGTGCACAGCACTAGCGCTTTTCTTCTAGAATATGTCGCCGCTCCCACACGTCTCTTGTCAACCTGCTAACGAAGAAAATGCATACATAAGAGCACTCCAAAGTCATAAGATTGAGTAATTTTCAACAGTGTTCTTAATGTGTAATATAAAAGTATTTAAAGATGTAGCTGCAACTTACAAAAATACGAAATATCCACTCAGTCGTCCACTGTACGTAGATACATTCGGTGTGAAGAATGCTATGTGCACAGCACTAGCACTTTTCTTCTAGAATATGACACCGCTCCACACGTCTCTTGTCAGCCAGCTAACGAAGAAAATGCATACATAAGAGCACTTCAAAGTCATAAGATTGTGTAATTTTCAACACTGTTCTTAATGTGTAATATAAAAGTATTTAAAGATGTAGCTGCAACTTATAAAAATACGAAATATCCACTCAGTCGTCCACTGTACGTAGATACATTCGGTGTGAAGAATGCTATGTGCACAGCACTAGCGCTTTTCTTCTAGAGTATGTCGCCGCTCCACACGTCTCTTGTCAACCTGCTAACGAAGAAAATGCATACATAAGAGCACTCCAAAGTCATAAGATTGTGTGATTTTCAACAGTGTTCTTAATGTGTAATATAAAAGTATTTAAAGATGTAGCTGCAACTTACATAAATACGAAATATCCACTCAGTCGTCCACTGTACGTAGATACATTCGGTGTGAAGAATGCTATGTGCACAGCACTAGCACTTTTCTTCTAGAATATGACGCCGCTCCACACGTCTCTTGTCAACCAGCTAACGAAGAAAATGCATACATAAGAGCACTCCAAAGTCATAAGATTGTGTAATTTTCAACACTGTTCTTAATGTGTAATATAAAAGTATTTAAAGATGTAGCTGCAACTTATAAAAATACGAAATATCCACTCAGTCGTCCACTGTACGTAGATAAATTAGGAGTGAAGAATGCTATGTGCACAGCACTAGCGCTTTTCTTCTAGAATATGTCGCCGCTCCCACACGTCTCTTGTCAACCTGCTAACGAAGAAAATGCATACATAAGAGCACTCCAAAGTCATAAGATTGTGTAATTTTCAACAGTGTTCTTAATGTGTAATATAAAAGTATTTAAAGATGTAGCTGTAACTTACAAAAATACGAAATATCCACTCAGTCGTCCACTGTACGTAGATACATTCGGTGTGAAGAATGCTATGTGCACAGCACTAGCGCTTTTCTTCTAGAGTATGTCGCCGCTCCACACGTCTCTTGTCAAACTGCTAACGAAGAAAATGCATACATAAGAGCACTCCAAAGTCATAAGATTGTGTGATTTTCAACAGTGTTCTTAATGTGTAATATAAAAGTATTTAAAGATGTAGCTGCAACTTACAAAAATACGAAAAATCCACTCAGTCGTCCACTGTACGTAGATACATTCGTTGTGAAGAATGCTATATGCACAGCACTAGCGCTTTTCTTCTAGAATATGACGCCGCTCCACATGTCTCTTGTCAACCTGCTAAAGAAGAAAATGCATACATAAGAGCACTCCAAAGTCATAAGATTGTGTAATTTTCAACAGTGTTCTTAATGTGTAATATAAAAGTATTTAAAGATGTAGCTGCAACTTACATAAATACGAAATATCCACTCAGTCGTCCACTGTACGTAGATACATTCGGAGTGAAGAATGCTATGTGCACAGCACTAGCACTTTTCTTCTAGAATATGACGCCGCTCCACACGTCTCATGTCAACCAGCTAACGAAGAAAATACATACATAAGAGCACTCCAAAGTCATAAGATTGTGTAATTTTCAACAGTGTTCTTAATGTGTAATATAAAAGTATTTAAAGATGTAGCTGCAACTTATAAAAATACGAAATATCCACTCAGTCGTCCACTGTACGTAGATACATTCGGAGTGAAGAATGCTATGTGCACAGCACTAGCGCTTTTCTTCTAGAATATGTCGCCGCTCCCGCACGTCTCTTGTCAACCTGCTAACGAAGAAAATGCATACATAAGAGCACTCCAAAGTCATAAGATTGTGTAATTTTCAACAGTGTTCTTAATGTGTAATATAAAAGTATTTAAAGATGTAGCTGCAACTTACAAAAATACGAAATATCCACTCAGTCGTCCACTGTACGTAGTTACATTCGGTGTGAAGAATGCTATGTGCACAGCACTAGCGCTTTTCTTCTGGAATATGTCGCCGCTCCCACACGTCTCTTGTCAACCTGTTAACGAAGAAAATGCATACATAAGAGCACTCCAAAGTCATAAGAATGTGTAAATTTCAACAGTGATCTTAACGTGTAATATAAAAGTATTTAAACATGTAGCTGCAACTTACAAAAATACGAAAAATCCACTCAGTCGTCCACTGTACGTAGATACATTCTGTGTGAAGAATGCTATGTGCACAGCACTAGCGCCTTTCTTCTAGAATATGTCGCCGCTCCCAGACGTCTCTTGTCAACCTGCTAACGAAGAAAATGCATACATAAGAGCACTCGAAAGTCATAAGATTGTGTAATTTTCAACAGTGTTCTTAATGTGTAATATAAAAGTATTAAAAGATGTAGCTGCAACTTACAAAAATACGAAATATCCATTCAGTCGTCCACTGTACGTAGATACATTCGGTGTGAAGAATGCTATGTGCAAGGCACTAGCGCTTTTCTTCTGGAATATGTCGCCGCTCCCACACGTCTCTTGCCAACCTGTTAACGAAGAAAATGCATACATAAGAGCACTCCAAAGTCATAAGATTGTGTAATTTTCAACAGTGTTCTTAATGTGTAATATAAAAGTATTTAAAGATGTAGCTGCAACTTACAAAAATACGAAATATCCACTCAGTCGTCCACTGTACGTAGATACATTCGGTGTGAAGAATGCTATGTGCACAGCACTAGCGCTTTTCTTCTGGATTATGTCGCCGCTGCCACACGTCCCTTGTCAACCTGCTAACGAAGAAAATGCATACATCAGACACTCCAAAGTCATAAGATTGTGTAATTTTCAACAGTGTTCTTAATGTGTAATATAAAAGTATTTAAAGATGTAGCTGCAACTTACAAAAATACGAAATATCCACTCAGTCGTCCACTGTACGTAGATACATTCGGTGTGAAGAATGCTATGTGCACAGCACTAGCGCTTTTCTACTGGAATATGTCGCCGCTCCCACACGTCTCTTGTCAACCTGTTAACGAAGAAAATGCATACATAAGAGCACTCCAAAGTCATAAGATTGTGTAATTTTCAACAGTGTTCTTAACGTGTAATATAAAAGTATTAAAACATGTAGCTGCAACTTACAAAAATACGAAAAATCCACTCAGTCGTCCACTGTACGTAGATACATTCTGTGTGAAGAATGCTATGTGCACAGCACTAGCGCTTTTCTTCTGGAATATGTCGCCGCTCCCACACGTCTCTTGTCAACCTGCTAACGAAGAAAATGCATACATAAGAGCACCCCAAGGTCATAAGATTGTGTAATTTTCAACAGTGTTCTTAATGTGTAATATAAAAGTATTTAAAGATGTAGCTGCAACTTACAAAAATACGAAATTTCCACTCAGTCGTCCACTGTACGTAGATACATTCGGTGTCAAGAATGCTATGTGCACAGCACTTGCACTTTTCTTCTAGAATATGACGCCGCTCCACACGTCTCTTGTCAACCAGCTAACAAAGAAATTGCATATATAAGATCACTCCAAAGTCATAAGATTGTGTAATTTTCAACACTGTTCTTAATGTGTAATATAAAAGTATTTAAAGATGTATCCGCAACTTACAAAAATACGAAATATCCACTCAGTCGTCCACTGTACGTAGATACATTCGGTGTCAAGAATGCTATGTGCACAGCACTAGCACTTTTCTTCTAGAATATGACGCCGCTCCACACGTCTCTTGTCAACCAGCTAACGAAGAAAATGCATACATAAGAGCACTCCAAAGTCATAAGATTGTGTAATTTTCAACACTGTTCTTAATGTGTAATATAAAAGTATCTAAAGATGTAGCTGCAACTTACAAAAATACGAAATATCCACTCAGTCGTCCACTGTACGTAGATACATTCGGTGTCAAGAATACTATGTGCACAGCAGTAGCGCTTTTCTTCTAGAATATGTCGCCGCTCCCACACGTCTCTTGTCAACCTGATAACGAAGAAAATGCATACATAAGATCACTCTAAAGTCATAAGATTGTGTAATTTTCAACAGTGTTCTTAATGTGTAATATAAAAGTATTTAAAGATGTAGCTGCAACTTACATAAATACGAAATATCCACTCAGTCGTCCACTGTACGTAGATACATTCTGTGTGAAGAATGCTATGTGCACAGCACTAGCACTTTTCTTCTAGAATATGACGCCGCTCCACACGTCTCTTGTCAACCAGCTAACGAAGAAAATGCATACATAAGAGCACTCCAAAGTCATAAGATTGCGTAATTTTCAACACTGTTCTTAATGTGTAATATAAAAGTATTTAAAGATGTAGCTGCAACTTATAAAAATACGAAATATCCACTCAGTCGTCCACTGTACGTAGATACATTCGGTGTCAAGAATACTATGTGCACAGCACTAGCGCTTTTCTTCTGGAATATGTCGCCGCACCCACACGTCTCTTGTCAACCTGTTAACGAAGAAAATGCATACATAAGAGCACTCCAAAGTCATAAGATTGTGTAATTTTCAACAGTGTTCTTAACGTGTAATATAAAAGTATTAAAACATGTAGCTGCAACTTACAAAAATACGAAAAATCCACTCAGTCGTCCACTGTACGTAGATACATTCTGTGTGAAGAATGCTATGTGCACAGAACTAGCGCTTTTCTTCTGGAATATGTCGCCGCTCCCACACGTCTCTTGTCAACCTGCTAACGAAGAAAATGCATACATAAGAGCACTCCAAAGTCATAAGATTGTGTAATTTTCAACAGTGTTCTTAATGTGTAATATAAAAGTATTTAAAGATGTAGCTGCAACTTACAAAAATACGAAAAATCCACTCAGTCGTCCACTGTACGTAGATACATTCGGTGTCAAGAATACTATGTGCACAGCACTAGCGCTTTTCTTCTAGAATATGTCGCCGCTCCCACACGTCTCTTGTCAACCTGCTAACGAAGAAAATGCATACATAAGAGCACTCCAAAGTCATAAGATTGTGTAATTTTCAACACTGTTCTTAATGTGTAATATAAAAGTATTTAAAGATGTAGCTGCAACTTATAAAAATACGAAATATCCACTCAGTCGTCCACTGTACGTAGATAAATTCGGAGTGAAGAATGCTATGTGCACAGCACTAGCGCTTTTCTTCTAGAATATGTCGCCGCTCCCACACGTCTCTTGTCAAACTGCTAACGAAGAAAATGCATACATAAGAGCACTCCAAAGTCATAAGATTGTGTAATTTTCAACAGTGTTCTTAATGTGTAATATAAAAGTATTTAAAGATGTAGCTGCAACTTATAAAAATACTAAATATCCACTCAGTCGTCCACTGTACGTAGATACATTCGGAGTGAAGAATGCTATGTGCACAGCACTAGCACTTTTCTTCTAGAATATGTCGCCGCTCATACACGTCTCTTGTCAAACTGCTAACGAAGAAAATGCATACATAAGAGCACTCCAAAGTCATAAGATTGTGTAATTTTCAACAGTGTTGTTAATGTGTAATATAAAAGTATTTAAAGATGTATCCGCAACTTACAAAAATACGAAATATCCACTCAGTCGTCCACTGTACGTAGATACATTCGGTGTCAAGAATGCTGTGTGCACAGCACTAGCACTTTTCTTCTAGAATATGACGCCGCTCCACACGTCTCTTGTCAACCAGCTAACGAAGAAAATGCATACATAAGAGCACTCCAAAGTCATAAGATTGAGTAATTTTCAATAGTGTTCTTAATGTGTAATATAAAAGTATTTAAAGATGTAGCTGCAACTTACAAAAATACGAAATATCCACTCAGTCGTCCACTGTACGTAGATACATTCGGTGTCAAGAATACTATGTGCACAGCAGTAGCGCTTTTCTTCTAGAATATGTCGCCGCTCCCACACGTCTCTTGTCAACCTGATAACGAAGAAAATGCATACATAAGATCACTCTAAAGTCATAAGATTGTGTAATTTTCAACAGTGTTCTTAATGTGTAATATAAAAGTATTTAAAGATGTAGCTGCAACTTACATAAATACGAAATATCCACTCAGTCGTCCACTGTACGTAGATACATTCTGTGTGAAGAATGCTATGTGCACAGCACTAGCACTTTTCTTCTAGAATATGACGCCGCTCCACACGTCTCTTGTCAACCAGCTAACGAAGAAAATGCATACATAAGAGCACTCCAAAGTCATAAGATTGCGTAATTTTCAACACTGTTCTTAATGTGTAATATGAAAGTATTTAAAGATGTAGCTGCAACTTATAAAAATACGAAATATCCACTCAGTCGTCCACTGTACGTAGATACATTCGGTGTCTAGAATACTATGTGCACAGCAGTAACGCTTTTCTTCTAGAATATGTCGCCGCTCCCACACGTCTCTTGTCAACCTGTTAACGAAGAAAATGCATACATAAGGGCACTCCAAAGTCATAAGATTGTGTAATTTTCAACAGTGTTCTTAATGTGTAATATAAAAGTATTTAAAGATGTAGCTGCAACTTATAAAAATACGAAATATCCACTCAGTCGTCCACTGTACGTAGATACATTCGGAGTGAAGAATGCTATGTGCACAGCACTAGCGCTTTTCTTCTAGAATATGTCGCCGCTCCCACACGTCTCTTGTCAAACTGCTAACGAAGAAAATGCATACATAAGAGCACTCCAAAGTCATAAGATTGTGTAATTTTCAACAGTGTTATTAATGTGTAATATAAAAGTATTTAATGATGTATCTGCAACTTACAAAAATACGAAATATCCACTCAGTCGTCCACTGTACGTAGATACATTCGGAGTGAAGAATGCTATGTGCACAGCACTAGCGCTTTTCTTCTAGAATATGTCGCCGCTCCCACACGTCTCTTGTCAAACTGCTAACGAAGAAAATGCATACATAAGAGCACTCCAAAGTCATAAGATTGTGTAATTTTCAACAGTGTTCTTAATGTGTAATATAAAAGTATTTAAAGATGTATCCGCAACTTACAAAAATACGAAATATCCACTCAGTCGTCCACTGTACGTAGATACATTCGGTGTGAAGAATGCTATGTGCACAGCACTAGCGCTTTTCTTCTAGAACATGACGCCGCTCCACACGTCTCTTGTCAACCTGCTAACGAAGAAAATGCATACATAAGAGCACTCCAAAGTCATAAGATTGAGTATTTTTCAACAGTGTTCTTAATGTGTAATATAAAAGTATTTAAAGATGTAGCTGCAACTTACAAAAATACGAAATATCCACTCAGTCGTTCACTGTACGTAGATACATTCGGTGTCAAGAAAACTATGTGCACAGCAGTAGCGCTTTTCTTCTAGAATATGTCGCCGCTCCCACACGTCTCTTTTCAAACTGATAACGAAGAAAATGCATACATAAGATCACTCTAAAGTCATAAGATTGTGTAATTTTCAACAGTGTTCTTAATGTGTAATATAAAAGTATTTAAAGATGTAGCTGCAACTTACAAAAATACGAAATATCCACTCAGTCGTCCACTGTACGTAGATACATTCGGTGTGAAGAATGCTATGTGCACAGCACTAGCGCTTTTCTTCTGGAATATGTCGCCGCACCCACACGTCTCTTGTCAACCTGTTAACGAAGAAAATGCATACATAAGAGCACTCCAAAGTCATAAGATTGTGTAATTTTCAACAGTGTTCTTAACGTGTAATATAAAAGTATTAAAACATGTAGCTGCAACTTACAAAAATACGAAAAATCCACTCAGTCGTCCACTGTACGTAGATACATTCTGTGTGAAGAACGCTATGTGCACAGAACTAGCGCTTTTCTTCTGGAATATGTCGCCGCTCCCACACGTCTCTTGTCAACCTGCTAACGAAGAAAATGCATACATAAGAGCACTCCAATGTCATAAGATTGTGTAATTTTCAACAGTGTTCTTAATGTGTAATATAAAAGTATTTAAAGATGTAGCTGCAACTTACAAAAATACGAAATATCCACTCAGTCGTCCACTGTACGTAGATACATTCGGTGTCAAGAATGCTATGTGCACAGCACTAGCACTTTTCTTCTAGAATATGACGCCGCTCCACACGTCTCTTGTCAACCAGCTAACGAAGAAATTGCATATATAAGAGCACTCCAAAGTCATAAGATTGTGTAATTTTCAACACTGTTCTTAATGTGTAATATAAAAGTATTTAAAGATGTAGCTGCAACTTATAAAAATACGAAATATCCACTCAGTCGTCCACTGTACGTAGATAAATTCGGAGTGAAGAATGCTATGTGCACAGCACTAGCGCTTTTCTTCTAGAATATGTCGCCGCTCCCACACGTCTCTTGTCAAACTGCTAACGAAGAAAATGCATACATAAGAGCACTCCAAAGTCATAAGATTGTGTAATTTTCAACAGTGTTCTTAATGTGTAATATAAAAGTATTTAAAGATGTAGCTGCAACTTATAAAAATACTAAATATCCACTCAGTCGTCCACTGTACGTAGATACATTCGGAGTGAAGAATGCTATGTGCACAGCACTAGCACTTTTCTTCTAGAATATGTCGCCGCTCATACACGTCTCTTGTCAAACTGCTAACGAAGAAAATGCATACATAAGAGCACTCCAAAGTCATAAGATTGTGTAATTTTCAACAGTGTTCTTAATGTGTAATATAAAAGTATTTAAAGATGTATCCGCAACTTACAAAAATACGAAATATCCACTCAGTCGTCCACTGTACGTAGATACATTCGGTGTCAAGAATGCTATGTGCACAGCACTAGCACTTTTCTTCTAGAATATGACGCCGCTCCACACGTCTCTTGTCAACCAGCTAACGAAGAAAATGCATACATAAGAGCACTCCAAAGTCATAAGATTGAGTAATTTTCAATAGTGTTCTTAATGTGTAATATAAAAGTATTTAAAGATGTAGCTGCAACTTACAAAAATACGAAATATCCACTCAGTCGTCCACTGTACGTAGATACATTCGGTGTCAAGAATACTATGTGCACAGCAGTAGCGCTTTTCTTCTAGAATATGTCGCCGCTCCCACACGTCTCTTGTCAACCTGATAACGAAGAAAATGCATACATAAGATCACTCTAAAGTCATAAGATTGTGTAATTTTCAACAGTGTTCTTAATGTGTAATATAAAAGTATTTAAAGATGTAGCTGCAACTTACATAAATACGAAATATCCACTCAGTCGTCCACTGTACGTAGATACATTCTGTGTGAAGAATGCTATGTGCACAGCACTAGCACTTTTCTTCTAGAATATGACGCCGCTCCACACGTCTCTTGTCAACCAGCTAACGAAGAAAATGCATACATAAGAGCACTCCAAAGTCATAAGATTGCGTAATTTTCAACACTGTTCTTAATGTGTAATATGAAAGTATTTAAAGATGTAGCTGCAACTTATAAAAATACGAAATATCCACTCAGTCGTCCACTGTACGTAGATACATTCGGTGTCTAGAATACTATGTGCACAGCAGTAACGCTTTTCTTCTAGAATATGTCGCCGCTCCCACACGTCTCTTGTCAACCTGTTAACGAAGAAAATGCATACATAAGGGCACTCCAAAGTCATAAGATTGTGTAATTTTCAACAGTGTTCTTAATGTGTAATATAAAAGTATTTAAAGATGTAGCTGCAACTTATAAAAATACGAAATATCCACTCAGTCGTCCACTGTACGTAGATACATTCGGAGTGAAGAATGCTATGTGCACAGCACTAGCGCTTTTCTTCTAGAATATGTCGCCGCTCCCACACGTCTCTTGTCAAACTGCTAACGAAGAAAATGCATACATAAGAGCACTCCAAAGTCATAAGATTGTGTAATTTTCAACAGTGTTATTAATGTGTAATATAAAAGTATTTAATGATGTATCTGCAACTTACAAAAATACGAAATATCCACTCAGTCGTCCACTGTACGTAGATACATTCGGAGTGAAGAATGCTATGTGCACAGCACTAGCGCTTTTCTTCTAGAATATGTCGCCGCTCCCACACGTCTCTTGTCAAACTGCTAACGAAGAAAATGCATACATAAGAGCACTCCAAAGTCATAAGATTGTGTAATTTTCAACAGTGTTCTTAATGTGTAATATAAAAGTATTTAAAGATGTATCCGCAACTTACAAAAATACGAAATATCCACTCAGTCGTCCACTGTACGTAGATACATTCGGTGTCAAGAATGCTATGTGCACAGCACTAGCACTTTTCTTCTAGAATATGACGCCGCTCCACACGTCTCTTGTCAACCAGCTAACGAAGAAAATGCATACATAAGAGCACTCCAAAGTCATAAGATTGAGTAATTTTCAATAGTGTTCTTAATGTGTAATATAAAAGTATTTAAAGATGTAGCTGCAACTTACAAAAATACGAAATATCCACTCAGTCGTCCACTGTACGTAGATACATTCGGTGTCAAGAATACTATGTGCACAGCAGTAGCGCTTTTCTTCTAGAATATGTCGCCGCTCCCACACGTCTCTTGTCAACCTGATAACGAAGAAAATGCATACATAAGATCACTCTAAAGTCATAAGATTGTGTAATTTTCAACAGTGTTCTTAATGTGTAATATAAAAGTATTTAAAGATGTAGCTGCAACTTACATAAATACGAAATATCCACTCAGTCGTCCACTGTACGTAGATACATTCTGTGTGAAGAATGCTATGTGCACAGCACTAGCACTTTTCTTCTAGAATATGACGCCGCTCCACACGTCTCTTGTCAACCAGCTAACGAAGAAAATGCATACATAAGAGCACTCCAAAGTCATAAGATTGCGTAATTTTCAACACTGTTCTTAATGTGTAATATGAAAGTATTTAAAGATGTAGCTGCAACTTATAAAAATACGAAATATCCACTCAGTCGTCCACTGTACGTAGATACATTCGGTGTCTGGAATACTATGTGCACAGCAGTAACGCTTTTCTTCTAGAATATGTCGCCGCTCCCACACGTCTCTTGTCAACCTGTTAACGAAGAAAATGCATACATAAGGGCACTCCAAAGTCATAAGATTGTGTAATTTTCAACAGTGTTCTTAATGTGTAATATAAAAGTATTTAAAGATGTAGCTGCAACTTATAAAAATACGAAATATCCACTCAGTCGTCCACTGTACGTAGATACATTCGGAGTGAAGAATGCTATGTGCACAGCACTAGCGCTTTTCTTCTAGAATATGTCGCCGCTCCCACACGTCTCTTGTCAAACTGCTAACGAAGAAAATGCATACATAAGAGCACTCCAAAGTCATAAGATTGTGTAATTTTCAACAGTGTTCTTAATGTGTAATATAAAAGTATTTAATGATGTATCTGCAACTTACAAAAATACGAAATATCCACTCAGTCGTCCACTGTACGTAGATACATTCGGAGTGAAGAATGCTATGTGCACAGCACTAGCGCTTTTCTTCTAGAATATGTCGCCGCTCCCACACGTCTCTTGTCAAACTGCTAACGAAGAAAATGCATACATAAGAGCACTCCAAAGTCATAAGATTGTGTAATTTTCAACAGTGTTCTTAATGTGTAATATAAAAGTATTTAAAGATGTATCCGCAACTTACAAAAATACGAAATATCCACTCAGTCGTCCACTGTACGTAGATACATTCGGTGTGAAGAATGCTATGTGCACAGCACTAGCGCTTTTCTTCTAGAACATGACGCCGCTCCACACGTCTCTTGTCAACCTGCTAACGAAGAAAATGCATACATAAGAGCACTCCAAAGTCATAAGATTGAGTATTTTTCAACAGTGTTCTTAATGTGTAATATAAAAGTATTTAAAGATGTAGCTGCAACTTACAAAAATACGAAATATCCACTCAGTCGTTCACTGTACGTAGATACATTCGGTGTCAAGAAAACTATGTGCACAGCAGTAGCGCTTTTCTTCTAGAATATGTCGCCGCTCCCACACGTCTCTTTTCAAACTGATAACGAAGAAAATGCATACATAAGATCACTCTAAAGTCATAAGATTGTGTAAGTTTCAACAGTGTTCTTAATGTGTAATATAAAAGTATTTAAAGATGTAGCTGCAACTTACAAAAATACGAAATATCCACTCAGTCGTCCACTGTACGTAGATACATTCGGTGTGAAGAATGCTATGTGCACAGCACTAGCGCTTTTCTTCTGGAATATGTCGCCGCACCCACACGTCTCTTGTCAACCTGTTAACGAAGAAAATGCATACATAAGAGCACTCCAAAGTCATAAGATTGTGTAATTTTCAACAGTGTTCTTAACGTGTAATATAAAAGTATTAAAACATGTAGCTGCAACTTACAAAAATACGAAAAATCCACTCAGTCGTCCACTGTACGTAGATACATTCTGTGTGAAGAATGCTATGTGCACAGAACTAGCGCTTTTCTTCTGGAATATGTCGCCGCTCCCACACGTCTCTTGTCAACCTGCTAACGAAGAAAATGCATACATAAGAGCACTCCAATGTCATAAGATTGTGTAATTTTCAACAGTGTTCTTAATGTGTAATATAAAAGTATTTAAAGATGTAGCTGCAACTTACAAAAATACGAAATATCCACTCAGTCGTCCACTGTACGTAGATACATTCGGTGTCAAGAATGCTATGTGCACATCACTAGCACTTTTCTTCTAGAATATGACGCCGCTCCACACGTCTCTTGTCAACCAGCTAACGAAGAAATTGCATATATAAGAGCACTCCAAAGTCATAAGATTGTGTAACTTTCAACACTGTTCTTAAAGTGTAATATAAAAGTATTTAAAGATGTAGCTGCAACTTATAAAAATACGAAATATCCACTCAGTCGTCCACTGTACGTAGATAAATTCGGAGTGAAGAATGCTATGTGCACAGCACTAGCACTTTTCTTCTAGAATATGTCGCCGCTCCCACACGTCTCTTGTCAAACTGCTAACGAAGAAAATGCATACATAAGAGCACTCCAAAGTCATAAGATTGTGTAATTTTCAACAGTGTTCTTAATGTGTAATATAAAAGTATTTAAAGATGTAGCTGCAACTTATAAAAATACTAAATATCCACTCAGTCGTCCACTGTACGTAGATACATTCGGAGTGAAGAATGCTATGTGCACAGCACTAGCACTTTTCTTCTAGAATATGTCGCCGCTCATACACGTCTCTTGTCAAACTGCTAACGAAGAAAATGCATACATAAGAGCACTCCAAAGTCATAAGATTGTGTAATTTTCAACAGTGTTCTTAATGTGTAATATAAAAGTATTTAAAGATGTATCCGCAACTTACAAAAATACGAAATATCCACTCAGTCGTCCACTGTACGTAGATACATTCTGTGTGAAGAATGCTATGTGCACAGAACTAGCGCTTTTCTTCTGGAATATGTCGCCGCTCCCACACGTCTCTTGTCAACCTGCTAACGAAGAAAATGCATACATAAGAGCACTCCAATGTCATAAGATTGTGTAATTTTCAACAGTGTTCTTAATGTGTAATATAAAAGTATTTAAAGATGTAGCTGCAACTTACAAAAATACGAAATATCCACTCAGTCGTCCACTGTACGTAGATAAATTCGGAGTGAAGAATGCTATGTGCACAGCACTAGCACTTTTCTTCTAGAATATGACGCCGCTCCACACGTCTCTTGTCAACCAGCTAACGAAGAAAATGCATACATAAGAGCACTCCAAAGTCATAAGATTGAGTAATTTTCAATAGTGTTCTTAATGTGTAATATAAAAGTATTTAAAGATGTAGCTGCAACTTACAAAAATACGAAATATCCACTCAGTCGTCCACTGTACGTAGATACATTCGGTGTCAAGAATACTATGTGCACAGCAGTAGCGCTTTTCTTCTAGAATATGTCGCCGCTCCCACACGTCTCTTGTCAACCTGATGACGAAGAAAATGCATACATAAGATCACTCTAAAGTCATAAGATTGTGTAATTTTCAACAGTGTTCTTAATGTGTAATATAAAAGTATTTAAAGATGTAGCTGCAACTTACATAAATACGAAATATCCACTCAGTCGTCCACTGTACGTAGATACATTCTGTGTGAAGAATGCTATGTGCACAGCACTAGCACTTTTCTTCTAGAATATGACGCCGCTCCACACGTCTCTTGTCAACCAGCTAACGAAGAAAATGCATACATAAGAGCACTCCAAAGTCATAAGATTGCGTAATTTTCAACACTGTTCTTAATGTGTAATATGAAAGTATTTAAAGATGTAGCTGCAACTTATAAAAATACGAAATATCCACTCAGTCGTCCACTGTACGTAGATACATTCAGTGTCTAGAATACTATGTGCACAGCAGTAACGCTTTTCTTCTAGAATATGTCGCCGCTCCCACACGTCTCTTGTCAACCTGTTAACGAAGAAAATGCATACATAAGGGCACTCCAAAGTCATAAGATTGTGTAATTTTCAACAGTGTTCTTAATGTGTAATATAAAAGTATTTAAAGATGTAGCTGCAACTTATAAAAATACGAAGTATCCACTCAGTCGTCCACTATACGTAGATACATTCGGAGTGAAGAATGCTATGTGCACAGCACTAGCGCTTTTCTTCTAGAATATGTCGCCGCTCCCACACGTCTCTTGTCAAACTGCTAACGAAGAAAATGCATACATAAGAGCACTCCAAAGTCATAAGATTGTGTAATTTTCAACAGTGTTATTAATGTGTAATATAAAAGTATTTAATGATGTATCTGCAACTTACAAAAATACGAAATATCCACTCAGTCGTCCACTGTACGTAGATACATTCGGAGTGAAGAATGCTATGTGCACAGCACTAGCGCTTTTCTTCTAGAATATGTCGCCGCTCCCACACGTCTCTTGTCAAACTGCTAACGAAGAAAATGCATACATAAGAGCACTCCAAAGGCATAAGATTGTGTAATTTTCAACAGTGTTCTTAATGTGTAATATAAAAGTATTTAAAGATGTATCCGCAACTTACAAAAATACGAAATATCCACTCAGTCGTCCACTGTACGTAGATACATTCGGTGTCAAGAATGCTATGTGCACAGCACTAGCACTTTTCTTCTAGAATATGACGCCGCTCCACACGTCTCTTGTCAACCAGCTAACGAAGAAAATGCATACATAAGAGCACTCCAAAGTCATAAGATTGAGTAATTTTCAATAGTGTTCTTAGTGTGTAATATAAAAGTATTTAAAGATGTAGCTGCAACTTACAAAAATACGAAATATCCACTCAGTCGTCCACTGTACGTAGATACATTCGGTGTCAAGAATACTATGTGCACAGCAGTAGCGCTTTTCTTCTAGAATATGTCGCCGCTCCCACACGTCTCTTGTCAACCTGATAACGAAGAAAATGCATACATAAGATCACTCTAAAGTCATAAGATTGTGTAATTTTCAACAGTGTTCTTAATGTGTAATATAAAAGTATTTAAAGATGTAGCTGCAACTTACATAAATACGAAATATCCACTCAGTCGTCCACTGTACGTAGATACATTCTGTGTGAAGAATGCTATGTGCACAGCACTAGCACTTTTCTTCTAGAATATGTCGCCGCTCCCACACGTCTCTTGTCAAACTGCTAACGAAGAAAATGCATACATAAGAGCACTCCAAAGTCATAAGATTGTGTAATTTTCAACAGTGTTCTTAATGTGTAATATAAAAGTATTTAAAGATGTAGCTGCAACTTATAAAAATACTAAATATCCACTCAGTCGTCCACTGTACGTAGATACATTCGGAGTGAAGAATGCTATGTGCACAGCACTAGCACTTTTCTTCTAGAATATGTCGCCGCTCATACACGTCTCTTGTCAAACTGCTAACGAAGAAAATGCATACATAAGAGCACTCCAAAGTCATAAGATTGTGTAATTTTCAACAGTGTTCTTAATGTGTAATATAAAAGTATTTAAAGATGTATCCGCAACTTACAAAAATACGAAATATCCACTCAGTCGTCCACTGTACGTAGATACATTCTGTGTGAAGAATGCTATGTGCACAGAACTAGCGCTTTTCTTCTGGAATATGTCGCCGCTCCCACACGTCTCTTGTCAACCTGCTAACGAAGAAAATGCATACATAAGAGCACTCCAATGTCATAAGATTGTGTAATTTTCAACAGTGTTCTTAATGTGTAATATAAAAGTATTTAAAGATGTAGCTGCAACTTACAAAAATACGAAATATCCACTCAGTCGTCCACTGTACGTAGATAAATTCGGAGTGAAGAATGCTATGTGCACAGCACTAGCACTTTTCTTCTAGAATATGACGCCGCTCCACACGTCTCTTGTCAACCAGCTAACGAAGAAAATGCATACATAAGAGCACTCCAAAGTCATAAGATTGAGTAATTTTCAATAGTGTTCTTAATGTGTAATATAAAAGTATTTAAAGATGTAGCTGCAACTTACAAAAATACGAAATATCCACTCAGTCGTCCACTGTACGTAGATACATTCGGTGTCAAGAATACTATGTGCACAGCAGTAGCGCTTTTCTTCTAGAATATGTCGCCGCTCCCACACGTCTCTTGTCAACCTGATGACGAAGAAAATGCATACATAAGATCACTCTAAAGTCATAAGATTGTGTAATTTTCAACAGTGTTCTTAATGTGTAATATAAAAGTATTTAAAGATGTAGCTGCAACTTACATAAATACGAAATATCCACTCAGTCGTCCACTGTACGTAGATACATTCTGTGTGAAGAATGCTATGTGCACAGCACTAGCACTTTTCTTCTAGAATATGACGCCGCTCCACACGTCTCTTGTCAACCAGCTAACGAAGAAAATGCATACATAAGAGCACTCCAAAGTCATAAGATTGCGTAATTTTCAACACTGTTCTTAATGTGTAATATGAAAGTATTTAAAGATGTAGCTGCAACTTATAAAAATACGAAATATCCACTCAGTCGTCCACTGTACGTAGATACATTCGGTGTCTAGAATACTATGTGCACAGCAGTAACGCTTTTCTTCTAGAATATGTCGCCGCTCCCACACGTCTCTTGTCAACCTGTTAACGAAGAAAATGCATACATAAGGGCACTCCAAAGTCATAAGATTGTGTAATTTTCAACAGTGTTCTTAATGTGTAATATAAAAGTATTTAAAGATGTAGCTGCAACTTATAAAAATACGAAGTATCCACTCAGTCGTCCACTATACGTAGATACATTCGGAGTGAAGAATGCTATGTGCACAGCACTAGCGCTTTTCTTCTAGAATATGTCGCCGCTCCCACACGTCTCTTGTCAAACTGCTAACGAAGAAAATGCATACATAAGAGCACTCCAAAGTCATAAGATTGTGTAATTTTCAACAGTGTTATTAATGTGTAATATAAAAGTATTTAATGATGTATCTGCAACTTACAAAAATACGAAATATCCACTCAGTCGTCCACTGTACGTAGATACATTCGGAGTGAAGAATGCTATGTGCACAGCACTAGCGCTTTTCTTCTAGAATATGTCGCCGCTCCCACACGTCTCTTGTCAAACTGCTAACGAAGAAAATGCATACATAAGAGCACTCCAAAGGCATAAGATTGTGTAATTTTCAACAGTGTTCTTAATGTGTAATATAAAAGTATTTAAAGATGTATCCGCAACTTACAAAAATACGAAATATCCACTCAGTCGTCCACTGTACGTAGATACATTCGGTGTCAAGAATGCTATGTGCACAGCACTAGCACTTTTCTTCTAGAATATGACGCCGCTCCACACGTCTCTTGTCAACCAGCTAACGAAGAAAATGCATACATAAGAGCACTCCAAAGTCATAAGATTGAGTAATTTTCAATAGTGTTCTTAGTGTGTAATATAAAAGTATTTAAAGATGTAGCTGCAACTTACAAAAATACGAAATATCCACTCAGTCGTCCACTGTACGTAGATACATTCGGTGTCAAGAATACTATGTGCACAGCAGTAGCGCTTTTCTTCTAGAATATGTCGCCGCTCCCACACGTCTCTTGTCAACCTGATAACGAAGAAAATGCATACATAAGATCACTCTAAAGTCATAAGATTGTGTAATTTTCAACAGTGTTCTTAATGTGTAATATAAAAGTATTTAAAGATGTAGCTGCAACTTACATAAATACGAAATATCCACTCAGTCGTCCACTGTACGTAGATACATTCTGTGTGAAGAATGCTATGTGCACAGCACTAGCACTTTTCTTCTAGAATATGACGCCGCTCCACACGTCTCTTGTCAACCAGCTAACGAAGAAAATGCATACATAAGAGCACTCCAAAGTCATAAGATTGCGTAATTTTCAACACTGTTCTTAATGTGTAATATGAAAGTATTTAAAGATGTAGCTGCAACTTATAAAAATACGAAATATCCACTCAGTCGTCCACTGTACGTAGATACATTCGGTGTCTAGAATACTATGTGCACAGCAGTAACGCTTTTCTTCTAGAATATGTCGCCGCTCCCACACGTCTCTTGTCAACCTGTTAACGAAGAAAATGCATACATAAGGGCACTCCAAAGTCATAAGATTGTGTAATTTTCAACAGTGTTCTTAATGTGTAATATAAAAGTATTTAAAGATGTAGCTGCAACTTATAAAAATACGAAATATCCACTCAGTCGTCCACTGTACGTAGATACATTCGGAGTGAAGAATGCTATGTGCACAGCACTAGCGCTTTTCTTCTAGAATATGTCGCCGCTCCCACACGTCTCTTGTCAAACTGCTAACGAAGAAAATGCATACATAAGAGCACTCCAAAGTCATAAGATTGTGTAATTTTCAACAGTGTTCTTAATGTGTAATATAAAAGTATTTAATGATGTATCTGCAACTTACAAAAATACGAAATATCCACTCAGTCGTCCACTGTACGTAGATACATTCGGAGTGAAGAATGCTATGTGCACAGCACTAGCGCTTTTCTTCTAG
This sequence comes from Schistocerca gregaria, assembly GCF_023897955.1. Taxonomy (NCBI): domain Eukaryota; kingdom Metazoa; phylum Arthropoda; class Insecta; order Orthoptera; family Acrididae; genus Schistocerca; species Schistocerca gregaria. The sequence continues at coordinate 251,988,515 of NC_064927.1, forward strand.
AATATGTCGCCGCTCCCACACGTCTCTTGTCAAACTGATAACGAAGAAAATGCATACATAAGATCACTCTAAAGTCATAAGATTGTGTAATTTTCAACAGTGTTCTTAATGTGTAATATAAAAGTATTTAAAGATGTAGCTGCAACTTACAAAAATACGAAATATCCACTCAGTCGTCCACTGTACGTAGATACATTCGGTGTGAAGAATGCTATGTGCACAGCACTAGCGCTTTTCTTCTGGAATATGTCGCCGCACCCACACGTCTCTTGTCAACCTGTTAACGAAGAAAATGCATACATAAGAGCACTCCAAAGTCATAAGATTGTGTAATTTTCAACAGTGTTCTTAACGTGTAATATAAAAGTATTAAAACATGTAGCTGCAACTTACAAAAATACGAAAAATCCACTCAGTCGTCCACTGTACGTAGATACATTCTGTGTGAAGAATGCTATGTGCACAGAACTAGCGCTTTTCTTCTGGAATATGTCGCCGCTCCCACACGTCTCTTGTCAACCTGCTAACGAAGAAAATGCATACATAAGAGCACTCCAATGTCATAAGATTGTGTAATTTTCAACAGTGTTCTTAATGTGTAATATAAAAGTATTTAAAGATGTAGCTGCAAGTTACAAAAATACGAAATATCCACTCAGTCGTCCACTGTACGTAGATACATTCGGTGTCAAGAATGCTATGTGCACAGCACTAGCACTTTTCTTCTAGAATATGACGCCGCTCCACACGTCTCTTGTCAACCAGCTAACGAAGAAATTGCATATATAAGAGCACTCCAAAGTCATAAGATTGTGTAATTTTCAACACTGTTCTTAAAGTGTAATATAAAAGTATTTAAAGATGTAGCTGCAACTTATAAAAATACGAAATATCCACTCAGTCGTCCACTGTACGTAGATAAATTCGGAGTGAAGAATGCTATGTGCACAGCACTAGCACTTTTCTTCTAGAATATGTCGCCGCTCCCACACGTCTCTTGTCAAACTGCTAACGAAGAAAATGCATACATAAGAGCACTCCAAAGTCATAAGATTGTGTAATTTTCAACAGTGTTCTTAATGTGTAATATAAAAGTATTTAAAGATGTAGCTGCAACTTATAAAAATACTAAATATCCACTCAGTCGTCCACTGTACGTAGATACATTCGGAGTGAAGAATGCTATGTGCACAGCACTAGCACTTTTCATCTAGAATATGTCGCCGCTCATACACGTCTCTTGTCAAACTGCTAACGAAGAAAATGCATACATAAGAGCACTCCAAAGTCATAAGATTGTGTAATTTTCAACAGTGTTCTTAATGTGTAATATAAAAGTATTTAAAGATGTATCCGCAACTTACAAAAATACGAAATATCCACTCAGTCGTCCACTGTACGTAGATACATTCGGTATGAAGAATGCTATGTGCACAGCACTAGCGCTTTTCTTCTAGAACATGACGCCGCTCCACACGTCTCTTGTCAACCTGCTAACGAAGAAAATGCATACATAAGAGCACTCCAAAGTCATAAGATTGAGTAATTTTCAACAGTGTTCTTAATGTGTAATATAAAAGTATTTAAAGATGTAGCTGCAACTTACAAAAATACGAAATATCCACTCAGTCTTTCACTGTACGTAGATACATTCGGTGTCAAGAAAACTATGTGCACAGCAGTAGCGCTTTTCTTCTAGAATATGTCGCCGCTCCCACACGTCTCTTTTCAAACTGATAACGAAGAAAATGCATACATAAGATCACTCTAAAGTCATAAGATTGTGTAATTTTCAACAGTGTTCTTAATGTATAATATAAAAGTATTTAAAGATGTAGCTGCAACTTACATAAATACGTAATATCCACTCAGTCGTCCACTGTACGTAGATACATTCGGTGTCAAGAATGCTATGTGCACAGCACTAGCACTTTTCTTCTAGAATATGACGCCGCTCCACACGTCTCTTGACAACCAGCTAACGAAGAAAATGCATACATAAGAGCACTCCAAAGTCATAAGATTGTGTAATTTTCAACACTGTTCTTAATGTGGAATATAAAAGTATTTAAAGATGTAGCTGCAACTTACAAAAATACGAAATATCCAGTCAGTCGTCCACTGTACGTAGATAAATTCGCAGTGAAGAAAGCTATGTGCACAGCACTAGCGCTTTTCATCTAGAATATGTCGCCGCTCCCACACGTCTCTTGTCAACCTGCTAACGAAGAAAATGCATACATAAGAGCACTCCAAAGTCATAAGATTGTGTAATTTTCAACAGTGTTCTTAATGTGTAATATAAAAGTATTTAAAGATGTAGCTGCAACTTACAAAAATACGAAATATCCACTCAGTCGTCCACTGTACGTAGATACATTCGGTGTGAAGAATGCTATGTGCACAGCACTAGCGCTTTTCTTCTAGAGTATGACGCCGCTCCAGCCGTCTCTTGTCAACCTGCTAACGAAGAAAATACATACATAAGAGCACTCCAAAGTCATAAGATTGTGTAATTTTCAACAGTGTTCTTAATGTGTAATATAAAAGTATTTAAAGATGTAGCTGCAACTTACAAAAATACGAAAAATCCACTCAGTCGTCCACTGTACGTAGATACATTCGTTGTGAAGAATGCTATATGCACAGCACTACCGCTTTTCTTCTAGAATATGACGCCGCTCCACACGTCTCATGTCAACCTGATAAAGAAGAAAATGCATACATAAGAGCACTCCAAAGTCATAAGATTGTGTAATTTTCAACAGTGTTCTTAATGTGTAATATAAAAGTATTTAAAGATGTAGCTGCAACTTACAAAAATACGAAATATCCACTCAGTCGTCCACTGTACGTAGATACATTCGGTGTCAAGAATACTATGTGCACAGCAGTAGCGCTTTTCTTCTAGAATATGTCGCCGCTCCCACACGTCTCTTGTCAACCTGATAACGAAGAAAATGCATACATAAGGGCACTCCAAAGTCATAAGATTGTGTAATTTTCAACAGTGTTCTTAATGTGTAATATAAAAGTATTTAAAGATGTAGCTGCAACTTACAAAAATACGAAATATCCACTCAGTCGTCCACTGTACGTAGATACATTCGGTGTCAAGAATACTATGTGCACAGCAGTAGCGCTTTTCTTCTAGAATATGTCGCCGCTCCCACACGTCTCTTGTCAACCTGATAACGAAGAAAATGCATACATAAGGGCACTCCAAAGTCATAAGATTGTGTAATTTTCAACAGTGTTCTTAATGTGTAATATAAAAGTATTTAAAGATGTAGCTGCAACTTACAAAAATACGAAATATCCACTCAGTCGTCCACTGTACGTAGATACATTCTTTGTGAAGAATGCTATGTGCACAACACTAGCGCTTTTCTTCTAGAGTATGACGCCGCTCCACACGTCTCTTGTCAACCTGCTATCGAAGAAAATGCATACATAAGAGCACTCCAAAGTCATAAGATTCTGTAATTTTCAACAGTGTTCTTAATGTGTAATATAAAAGTATTTAAAGATGTAGCTGCAAATTACATAAATACGAAATATCCACTCAGTCGTCCACTGTACGTAGATACATTCGGTGTGAAGAATGCTATGTGCACAGCACTAGCAATTTTCTTCTAGAATATGACGCCGCTCCACACGTTTCTTGTCAACCAGCTAACGAAGAAAATGCATACATAAGAGCACTCCAAAGTCATAAGATTGTGTAATTTTCAACACTGTTCTTAATGTGTAATATAAAAGTATTTAAAGATGTAGCTGCAACTTACAAAAATACCAAAATTTTACTCAGTCGTCCACTGTACGTAGATACATTCGTTGTGAAGAATGCTATATGCACAGCACTAGCGCTTTTCTTCTAGAATATGACGCCGCTCCACACGTCTCTTGTCAACCTGCTAAAGAAGAAAATGCATACATAAGACCACTCCAAAGTCATAAGATTGTGTAATTTTCAACAGTGTTCTTAATGTGTAATATAAAAGTATTTAAAGATGTAGCTGCAACTTACAAAAATACGAAATATCCACTCAGTCGTCCACTGTACGTAGATACATTCGGTGTCAAGAATACTATGTGCACAGCAGTAGCGCTTTTCTTCTAGAATATGTCGCCGCTCCCACACGTCTCTTGTCAACCTGATAACGAACAAAATGCATACATAAGGGCACTCCAAAGTCAAAAGATTGTGTAATTTTCAACAGTGTTCTTAATGTGTAATATAAAAGTATTTAAAGATGTAGCTGCAAGTTACATAAATACGAAATATCCACTCAGTCGTCCACTGTACGTAGATACATTCGGTGTGAAGAATTCTATGTGCACAGCACTACCACTTTTCTTCTAGAATATGACGCCGCGCCACACGTCTCTTGTCAACCAGCTAACGAAGAAAATGCATACATAAGAGCACTCCAAAGTCATAAAGTTGTGTAATTTTCAACACTGTTCTTAATGTGTAATATAAAAGTATTTAAAGATGTAGCTGCAACTTATAAATATACGAAATATCCACTCTGTCGTCCACTGTACGTAGATACATACGGAGTGAAGAATGCTATGTGCACAGCACTAGAGCTTTTCTTCTAGAATATGTCGAAGCTCCCACACGTCTCTTGTCAAACTGCTAACGAAGAAAATGCATACATAAGAGCACTCCAAAGTCATAAGATTGTGTAATTTTCAACAGTGTTCTAAATGTGTAATATAAAAGTATTTAAAGATGTAGCTGCAACTTACAAGAATACGAAATATCCACTCAGTCGTCCACTGTACGTAGATACATTCGGTGTGAAGAATGCTATGTGAACAGCACTAGCGCTTTTCTTCTAGAACATGACGCCGCTCCACACGTCTCTTGTCAACCTGCTAACGAAGAAAATGCATACATAAGAGCACTCCAAAGTCATAAGATTGAGTAAGTTTCAACAGTGTTCTTAATGTGTAATATAAAAGTATTTAAAGATGTAGCTGCAGCTTACAAAAATACGAAATATCCACTCAGTCGTCCACTGTACGTAGATACATTCGGTGTCAAGAATACTATGTGCACAGCAGTAGCGCTTTTCTGCTAGAATATGTCGCCGCTCCCACACGTCTCTTGTCAACCTGATAACGAAGAAAATGCATACATAAGGGCACTCTAAAGTCATAAGATTGTGTAATTTTCAACAGTGTTCTTAATGTGTAATATAAAAGTATTTAAAGATGTAGCTGCAACTTACATAAATACGAAATATCCACTCAGTCGTCCACTGTACGTAGATACATTCGGTGTGAAGAATGCTATGTGCACAGCACTAGCACTTTCCTTCTAGAATATGACGCCGCTCCACACGTCTCTTGTCAACCAGCTAACGAAGAAAATGCATACGTAAGAGCACTCCAAAGTCATTAGATTGTGTAATTTTCAACAATGTTCTTAATGTGTAATATAAAAGTATTTAAAGTTGTAGCTGCAACTTACAAAAATACGAAATATCCACTCAGTCGTCCACTGTACGTAGATACATTCGGAGTGAAGAATGCTATGTGCACAGCACTAGCGCTTTTCTTCTAGAATATGTCGTCGCTCCCACACGTCTCTTGTCAACCTGCTAACGAAGAAAATGCATACATAAGAGCACTCCAAAGTCATAAGGTTGTGTAATTTTCAACAGTGTTCTTAATGTGTAATATAAAAGTATTTAAAGATGTAGCTGCAACTTACAAAAATACGAAATATCCTCTCAGTCGTCCACTGTACGTAGATACATTCGGTGTGAAGAATGCTATGTGCACAGCACTAGCGCTTTTCTTCTAGAGTATGACGCCGCTCCACACGTCTCTTGTCAACCTGCTAACGAAGAAAATCCATACATAAGAGCACTCCAAAGTCATAAGATTTTGTAATTTTCAACAGTGTTCTTAATGTGTAATATAAAGGAATTTAAAGATGTAGCTGCAACTTACAAAAATACGAAATATCCACTCAGTCGTCCACTGTACGTAGATACATTCGGTGTGAAGAATGCTATGTGCACAGCACTAGCGCTTTTCTTCTAGAATATGACGCCGCTCCACATGTCTCTTGTCAACCTGCTAACGAAGAAAATGCATATATAAGAGCACTCCAAAGTCATAAGATTTTGTAATTTTCAACAGTGTTCTTAATGTGTAATATAAAAGTATTTAAAGATGTAGCATCAACTTACAAAAATACGAAATATCCACTCAGTCGTCCACTGTAAGTAGATACATTCGGTGTGAAGAATGCTATCTGCACAGCACTAGCGCTTTTCTTCTAGAGTATGACGCCGCTGCACACCTGTTATCAACCTGCTAACGAAGAAAATGCATACATAAGAGCACTCCAAAGTCATAAGGTTGTGTAATTTTCAACAGTGTTCTTAATGTGTAATATAAAAGTATTTAAAGATGTAGCTGCAACTTACAAAAATACGAAATATCCACTCAGTCGTCCACTGTACGTAGATACATTCGGTGTGAAGAATGCTATGTGCACAGCACTAGCGCTTTTCTTCTAGAACATGACGCCGCTATACATGTCTCTTGTCAACATGCTAACGAAGAAAATGCATACATAAGAGCACTCCAAAGTCATAAGATTGTGTAATTTTCAACAGTGTTCTTAATGTGTAATATAAAAGTATTTAAAGATGTAGCTGCAACTTACAAAAATACGAAATATCCACTCAGTCGTCCACTGTACGTAGATACATTCGGTGTGAAGAATGCTATGTGCACAGCACTAGCGCTTTTCTTCCAGAATGTGTCGCCGCTCCCACACGTCTCTTGTCAACCTGCTAACGAAGAAAATGCATACATAAGAGCACTCCAAAGTCATAAGATTGTGTAATTTTCAACAGTGTTCTTAATGTGTAATATAAAAGTATTTAAAGTTGTAGCTGCAACTAACAAAAATGCGAAATATCCACTCAGTCGTCCACTGTACTTAGATACATTCGGTGTGAAGAATGCTATGTGCACAACACTAGCGCTTTTCTTCTAGAGTATGACGCCGCTCCACACGTCTCTTGTCAACCTGCTAACGAAGAAAATGCATACATAAGAGCACTCCAAAGTTATAAGATTATGTAATTTTCAACAGTGTTCTTAATGTGTAATATAAAAGTATTTAAAGATGTAGCTGCAACTTACAAAAATACGAAAAATTTACTCTGTCGTCCACTGTACGTAGATACATTCGGTGTGAAGAATGCTATGTGCACAGCACTAGCGCTTTTCTTCTAGAATATGACGCCGCTCCACACGTCTCTTGTCAACCTGCTAACGAAGAAAATGCATACATAAGAGCACTCCAAAGTCATAAGATTGGGTAATTTTTAACAGTGTTCTTAATGTGTAATATAAAACTATTTAAAGATGTAGCTGCAACTTACAAAAATACGAAATATCCACTCAGTCGTCCACTGTACGTAGATACACTCGGTGTCAAGAATACTATGTGCACAGCAGTAGCGCTTTTCTTCTAGAATATGTCGCCGCTCCCACACGTCTCTTGTCAACCTGATAACGAAGAAAATGCATACATAAGGGCAGTCCAAAGTCAAAAGATTGTGTAATTTTCAACATAGTTCTTAATGTGTAATATAAAAGTATTTAAAGATGTAGCTGCAACCTACATAAATACGAAATATCCACTCAGTCGTCCACTGTACGTAGATACATTCGGTGTGAAGAATGCTATGTGCACAGCACTGGCACTTTTCTTCTAGAATATAACGCCGCTCCACACGTCTCTTGTCAACCAGCTAACGAAGAAAATGCATACATAAGAGCACTCCAAAGAAATAAGATTGTGTAATTTTCAACACTGTTCTTAATGTGTAATATAAAAGTATTTAAAGATGTAGCTGCAACTTATAAAAATACGAAATATCCACTCAGTCGTCCACTGTACGTAGATACATTCGAAGTGAAGATTGCTATGTGCACAGCACTAGAGCTTTTCTTCTAGAATATGTCGCCGCTCCCACACGTCTCTTGTCAAACTGCTAACGAAGAAAATGCATACATAAGAGCACTCCAAAGTCATAAGATTGTGTAATTTTCAACAGTGTTCTAAATGTGTAATATAAAAGTATTTAAAGATGTAGCTGCAACTTACAAAAATACGAAATATCCACTCAGTCGTCCACTGTATGTAGATACATTCGGTGTGAAGAATGCTATGTGCACAGCACTAGCGCTTTTCTTCTAGAACATGACGCCGCTCCACACGTCTCTTGTCAACCTGCTAACGAAGAAAATGCATACATAAGAGCACTCCAAAGTCATAAGATTGAGTAATTTTGAACAGTGTTCTTAATGTGTAATATAAAAGTATTTAAAGATGTAGCTGCAACTTACAAAAATACGAAATATCCACTCAGTCGTCCACTGTACGTAGATACATTCGGTGTCAAGAATACTATGTGCACAACAGTAGCGCTTTTCTGCTAGAATATGTCGCCGCTCCCACACGTCTCTTGTCAACCTGATAACGAAGAAAATGCATACATAAGGGCACTCTAAAGTCATAAGATTGTGTAATTTTCAACAGTGTTCTTAATGTGTAATATAAAAGAATTTAAAGATGTAGCTGCAACTTACATAAATACGAAATATCCACTCAGTCGTCCACTGTACGTAGATACATTCGGTGTGAAGAATGCTATGTGCACAGGACTAGCACTTTTCTTCTAGAATATGACGCCGCTCCACACGTCTCTTGTCAACCAGCTAACGAAGGAAATGCATACATAAGAGCACTCCATAGTCATAAGATTGTGTAATTTTCAACACTGTTCTTAATGTGTAATATAAAAGTATTTGAAGATGTAGCTGCAACTTACAAAAATACGAAATATCCACTCAGTCGTCCACTGTACGTAGATACATTCGGAGTGAAGAATGCTATGTGCACAGCACTAGCGCTTTTCTTCTAGAATATGTCGCCGCTCCCACACGTCTCTTGTCAACCTGCTAACGAAGAAAATGCATACATAAGAGCACTCCAAAGTCATAAGGTTGTGTAATTTTCAACAGTGTTCTTAATGTGTAATATAAAAGTATTTAAAGATGTAGCTGCAACTTATAAAAATACGAAATATACACTCAGTCGTCCACTGTACGTATATACATTCGGTGTGAAGAATGCTATGTGCACAGCACTAGCGCTTTTCTTCTAGAATATGACGCCGCTCCACACGTCTCTTGTCAACCTGCTAACGAAGAAAATGCATATATAAGAGCACTCCAAAGTCATAAGATTTTGTAATTTTCAACAGTGTTCTTAATGTGTAATATAAAAGTATTTAAAGATGTAGCTGCAACGTACAAAAATACAAAGTATCCACTCAGTCGTCCACTGTACGTAGATACATTCGGTGTGAAGAATACTATGTGCACAGCACTAGCACTTTTCTTCTGGAATATGTCGCCGCACCCACACGTCTCTTGTCAACCTGCTAACGAAGAAAATGCATACATAAGAGCACTCCAAAGTCATGAGATTGTGTAATTTTCAACAGTGTTCTTAATGTGTAATATAAAAGTATTTAAAGATGTAGCTGCAACTTTCAAAAATACGAAATATCCAATCAGTCGTCCACTGTACGTACATACATTCGGTGTGAAGAATGCTATGTGCACAGCACTAGCGTTTTTCTTCTAGAATATGTCGCCGCTCCCACACGTCTCTTGTCAACCTGCTAACGAAGAAAAAGCATACATCAGAGCACTCCAAAGTCTTAAGATTGTGTAATTTTCAACAGTGTTCTTAATGTGTAATATAAAAGTATTTAAAGATGTAGCTGCAACTTACAAAAATACGAAATATCCACTCAGTCGTCTACTGTACGTAGATACATTCGGTGTGAAGAATGCTATCTGCACAGCACTAGCGCTTTTCTTCTAGAGTATGACGCCACTGCACACCTCTTATCAACCTGCTAACGAAGAAAATGCATACATAAGAGCACTCCAAAGTCATAAGGTTGTGTAATTTTCAACAGTGTTCTTAATGTGTAATATAAAAGTATTTAAAGATGTAGCTGCAAGTTACAAAAATACGAAATATCCACTCAGTCGTCCACTGTACGTAGATACATTCGGTGTGAAGAATGCTATGTGCACAGCACTAGCGCTTTTCTTCTAGAACATGACGCCGCTATACATGTCTCTTGTCAACATGCTAACGAAGAAAATGCATACATAAGAGCACTCCAAAGTCATAAGATTGTGTAATTTTCAACAGTGTTCTTAATGTGTAATATAAAAGTATTTAAAGATGTAGCTGCAACTTACATAAATACGTAATATCCACTCAGTCGTCCACTGTACGTAGATACATTCGGTGTCAAGAATGCTATGTGCACAGCACTAGCACTTTTCTTCTAGAATATGACGCCGCTACACACGTCTCTTGACAACCAGCTAACGAAGAAAATGCATACATAAGAGCACTCCAAAGTCATAAGATTGTGTAATTTTCAACACTGTTCTTAATGTGTAATATAAAAGTATTCAAAGATGTAGCTGCAACTTACAAAAATACGAAATATCCAGTCAGTCGTCCACTGTACGTAGATAAATTCGCAGTGAAGAATGCTATGTGCACAGCACTAGCGCTTTTCATCTAGAATATGTCGCCGCTCCCACACGTCTCTTGTCAACCTGCTAACGAAGAAAATGCATACATAAGAGCACTCCAAAGTCATAAGATTGTGTAATTTTCAACAGTGTTCTTAATGTGTAATATAAAAGTATTTAAAGATGTAGCTGCAACTTACAAAAATACGAAATATCCACTCAGTCGTCCACTGTACGTAGATACATTCGGTGTGAAGAATGCTATGTGCACAGCACTAGCGCTTTTCTTCTAGAGTATGACGCCGCTCCACACGTCTCTTGTCAACCTGCTAACGAAGAAAATGCATACATAAGAGCACTCCAAAGTCATAAGATTGTGTAATTTTCAACAGTGTTCTTAATGTGTAATATAAAAGTATTTAAAGATGTAGCTGCAACTTACAAAAATACGAAAAATCCACTCAGTCGTCCACTGTACGTAGATACATTCGTTGTGAAGAATGCTATATGCACAGCACTACCGCTTTTCTTCTAGAATATGACGCCGCTCCACACGTCTCTTGTCAACCTGATAAAGAAGAAAATGCATACATAAGAGCACTCCAAAGTCATAAGATTGTGTAATTTTCAACAGTGTTCTTAATGTGTAATATAAAAGTATTTAAAGATGTAGCTGCAACTTACAAAAATACGAAATATCCACTCAGTCGTCCACTGTACGTAGATACATTCGGTGTCAAGAATACTATGTGCACAGCAGTAGCGCTTTTCTTCTAGAATATGTCGCCGCTCCCACACGTCTCTTGTCAACCTGATAACGAAGAAAATGCATACATAAGGGCACTCCAAAGTCATAAGATTGTGTAATTTTCAACAGTGTTCTTAATGTGTAATATAAAAGTATTTAAAGTTGTAGCTGCAACTAACAAAAATGCGAAATATCCACTCAGTCGTCCACTGTACTTAGATAGATTCGGTGTGAAGAATGCTATGTGCACAACACTAGCGCTTTTCTTCTAGAGTATGACGCCGCTCCACACGTCTCTTGTCAACCTGCTAACGAAGAAAATGCATACATAAGAGCACTCCAAAGTTATAAGATTATGTAATTTTCAACAGTGTTCTTAATGTGTAATATAAAAGTATTTAAAGCTGTAGCTGCAACTTACAAAAATACGAAAAATTTACTCTGTCATCCACTGTACGTAGATACATTCGGTGTGAAGAATGCTATGTGCACAAAACTAGCGCTTTTCTTCTAGAATATGACGCCGCTCCACACGTCTCTTGTCAACCTGCTAACGAAGAAAATGCATACATAAGAGCACTCCAAAGTCATAAGATTGGGTAATTTTCAACAGTGTTCTTAATGTGTAATATAAAACTATTTAAAGATGTAGCTGCAACTTACAAAAATACGAAATATCCACTCAGTCGTCCACTGTACGTAGATACACTCGGTGTCAAGAATACTATGTGCACAGCAGTAGCGCTTTTCTTCTAGAATATGTCGCCGCTCCCACACGTCTCTTGTCAACCTGATAACGAAGAAAATGCATACATAAGGGCAGTCCAAAGTCAAAAGATTGTGTAATTTTCAACATAGTTCTTAATGTGTAATATAAAAGTATTTAAAGATGTAGCTGCAACCTACATAAATACGAAATATCCACTCAGTCGTCCACTGTACGTAGATACATTCGGTGTGAAGAATGCTATGTGCACAGCACTAGCACTTTTCTTCTAGAATATAACGCCGCTCCACACGTCTCTTGTCAACCAGCTAACGAAGAAAATGCATACATAAGAGCACTCCAAAGAAATAAGATTGTGTAATTTTCAACACTGTTCTTAATGTGTAATATAAACGTATTTAAAGATGTAGCTGCAACTTATAAAAATACGAAATATCCACTCAGTCGTCCACTGTACGTAGATACATTCGAAGTGAAGATTGCTATGTGCACAGCACTAGAGCTTTTCTTCTAGAATATGTCGCCGCTCCCACACGTCTCTTGTCAAACTGCTAACGAAGAAAATGCATACATAAGAGCACTCCAAAGTCATAAGATTGTGTAATTTTCAACAGTGTTCTAAATGTGTAATATAAAAGTATTTAAAGATGTAGCTGCAACTTACAAAAATACGAAATATCCACTCAGTCGTCCACTGTATGTAGATACATTCGGTGTGAAGAATGCTATGTGCACAGCACTAGCGCTTTTCTTCTAGAACATGACGCCGCTCCACACGTCTCTTGTCAACCTGCTAACGAAGAAAATGCATACATAAGAGCACTCCAAAGTCATAAGATTGAGTAATTTTGAACGGTGTTCTTAATGTGTAATATAAAAGTATTTAAAGATGTAGCTGCAACTTACAAAAATACGAAATATCCACTCAGTCGTCCACTGTACGTAGATACATTCGGTGTCAAGAATACTATGTGCACAACAGTAGCGCTTTTCTGCTAGAATATGTCGCCGCTCCCACACGTCTCTTGTCAACCTGATAACGAAGAAAATGCATACATAAGGGCACTCTAAAGTCATAAGATTGTGTAATTTTCAACAGTGTTCTTAATGTGTAATATAAAAGTATTTAAAGATGTAGCTGCAACTTACATAAATACGAAATATCCACTCCGTCGTCCACTGTACGTAGATACATTCGGTGTGAAGAATGCTATGTGCACAGGACTAGCACTTTTCTTCTAGAATATGTCGCCGCTCCCACACGTCTCTTGTCAACCTGCTAACGAAGAAAATGCATACATAAGAGCACTCCAAAGTCATAAGGTTGTGTAATTTTCAACAGTGTTCTTAATGTGTAATATAAAAGTATTTAAAGATGTAGCTGCAACTTATAAAAATACGAAATATCCACTCAGTCGTCCACTGTACGTATATACATTCGGTGTGAAGAATGCTATGTGCACAGCACTAGCGCTTTTCTTCTAGAATATGACGCCGCTCCACACGTCTCTTGTCAACCTGCTAACGAAGAAAATGCATATATAAGAGCACTCCAAAGTCATAAGATTTTGTAATTTTCAACAGTGTTCTTAATGTGTAATATAAAAGTATATAAAGATGTAGCTGCAACTTACAAAAATACGAAATATCCACTCAGTCGTACACTGTACGTAGATACTTTCGGTGTGAAGAATTTTATGTGCACAGCACTAGCGCTTTTCTTCTAGAATATGTCGCCGCTCAAACACGTCTCTTGTCAACCTGCTAACGGAGAAAATGCATACATAAGACCACTCCAAAGTCATAAGATTGTGTAATTTTCAACAGTGTTCTTAATGTGTAATATAAAAGAATTTAAAGATGTAGCTGCAACTTACAAAAATACGAAATATCCACTCAGTCGTCCACTGTACGTAGATACATTCGGTGTGAAGAATGCTATGTGCACAGCACTTGCGCTTTTCTTCTAGTATATGTCGGCGGTCCCACACGTCTCTTGTCAACCTGCTAACGAAGAAAATGCATACATAAGAGCACTCCAAAGTCATAAGATAGTGTAATTTTCAACAGTGTTCTTAATGTGTAATATAAAAGAATTTAAAGATGTAGCTGCAACTTACAGAAATACGAAATATCCACTCAGTCGTCCACTGTACGTAGATACATTCGGTGTGAGGAATGCTATGTGCACAGCACTAGCGCTTTTCTTCTAGAATATGTCGCCGCTCCCACACGTCTCTTGTCAACCTGCTAACGAAGAAAATGCATACATAAGAGCACTCCAAAGTCATAAGATTGTGTAATTTTCAACAGTGTTCTTAATGTGTAATATAAAAGTATTTAAAGATGTAGCTGCAACTTATAAAAATACGAAATATCCACTCAGTCGTCCACTGTACGTAGATACATTCGGTGTCAAGAATGCTATGTGCACAGCACTAGCGCTTTTCTTCTAGAATATGTCGCCGCTCCCACACGTCTCTTGTCAACCTGCTAACGAAGAAAATGCATATATAAGAGCACTCCAAAGTCATAAGATTGTGTAATTTTCAACAGTGTTCTTAATGTGTAATATAAAAATATGTAAAGATGTAGCTGCAACTTACATAAAATGCGAAATATACACTCAGTCGTCCACTGTACGTAGATACATTCGGTGTGAAGAATGCTATGTGCACAGCACTAGCGCTTTTCTTCTAGAATATGTCGCCGCTCCCACACGTCTCTTGTCAACCTGCTAACGAAGAAAATGCATACATCAGAGCACTCCAAAGTCAAAAGATTGTGTAATTTTCAACAGTGTTCTTAATGTGTAATATAAAAGTATTTAAAGATGTAGCTGCATCTTACAAAAATACGAAGTATCCACTCAGTCGTCCACTGTACGTAGATACATTCGGTGTGAAGAATGCTATGTGCACAGCACTAGCGCTTTTCTTCTAGAATATGTCGCCGCTCAAACACGTCTCTTGTCAACCTGCTAACGAAGAAAATGCATACATAAGACCACTCCAAAGTCATAAGATTGTGTAATTTTCAACAGTGTTCTTAATGTGTAATATAAAAGTATTTAAAGATGTAGCTGCAACTTACAAAAATACGAAATATCCACTCAGTCGTCCACTGTACGTAGATACATTCGGTGTCAAGAATGCTTTGTGCACAGCACTAGCACGTTTCTTCTAGAATATGACTCCGCTCCCACACGTCTCCAGTCAACCTGCTAACGAAGAAAATGCATACATAAGAGCACTCCAAAGTCATAAGATTGTGTAATTTTCAACAGTGTTCTTTATGTGTAATATAAAAGTATTTAAAGATGTAGTTGCAACTTATAAAAATACGAAATATCCACTCAGTCGTCCACTGTACGTAGATACATTCGGTGTCAAGAATGCTATGTGCACAGCACTAGCGCTTTTCTTCTAGAATATGTCGCCGCTACCTCACGTCTCTTGTCAACCTGCTAACGAAGAAAATGCATACATAAGAGCACTCCAAAGTCATAAGATTGTGTAATTTTCAACAGTGTTCTTAATGTGTAATGTAAAAATATTTAAAGATGTAGCTGCAACTTACAAAAATACGAAATATCCACTCAGTCGTCCACTGTACGTAAGTACATTCGGTGTGAAGAATGCTATGTGCACAGCACTAGCGCTTTTCTTCTAGAATATGTCGCCGCTCCCACACGTCTCTTGTCAACCTGCTAACGAAGAGAATGCATACATAACAGCACTCCAAAGTCATAAGATTGTGTAATTTTCAACAGTGTTCTTAATGTGTAATATAAAAGTATTTATAGATGTAGCTGCAACTTTAAAAAATACGAAATATCCAC
Organism: Schistocerca gregaria; assembly: GCF_023897955.1. Lineage (NCBI taxonomy): Eukaryota > Metazoa > Arthropoda > Insecta > Orthoptera > Acrididae > Schistocerca > Schistocerca gregaria. The sequence goes on from NC_064927.1 coordinate 252,004,445, forward strand.
TCAGTCGTCCACTGTACGTAGATACATTCAGTGTGAAAAATGCTATGTGCGCAGCACCAGCGCTTTTCTTCTATAATATGTCGCCGCTCCCACAAGTCACTTGTCAACCTGCTAACGAAGGAAATGCATACATAAGAGCTCTCCAAAGTCATAAGATTGTGTAATTATCAACAGAGTACTTAATGTGTAATATAAAAGTATTTAAAGATGTAACTGCAACTTACATAAAATGCGAAATATACACTCAGTCGTCCATTGTACGTAGATACATTCGGTGTGAAGAATGCTATGTGCACAGCATTAGCGCTTTTCTTCTGGATTATGTCGCCGCTCCCACAAGTCTCTTATCAACCTGCTAACGAAGAAAATGCATACATAAGAGCACTCCAAAGTCATAAGATTTTGTAATTTTCAACAGTGTTCTTAATGTGTAAAATAAAAGTATTTAAAGATGTAGCTGCAACTTACATAAAATGCGAAATATACACTCAGTCGTCCATTGTACGTAGATACATTCGGTGTCAAGAATGCTATGTGCACAGCACTAGCGCTTTTCTTCTAGAATATGACTCCGATCCCACACGTCTCTTGTCAACCTGCTAACGAAGAAAATGCATACATAAGAGCACTCCAAAGTCATAAGATTGTGTAATTTTCAACAGTGTTCTTAATGTGTAATATAAAATATATAAAGATGTAGCTGCAACTTACAAAAATACGAAATATCCACTCAGTCGTCCACTGTACGTAGATACATTCGGTGTGAAGAATGCTATGTGCACAGCATTAGCGCTTTTCTTCTGGAATATGTCGCCGCTCCCACAAGTCTCTTATCAACCTGCTAACGAAGAAAATGCATACATAAGAGCACTCCAAAGTCATAAGATTTTGTAATTTTCAACAGTGTTCTTAATGTGTAAAATAAAAGTATTTAAAGATGTAGCTGCAACTTAGAAAAATACGAAATATCCACTCAGTCGTCCACTGTACGTAGATACATTCGGTGTGAAGAATGCTATGTATACAGCACTAGCGCTTTTCTTCTAGAATATGTCGGCGCTCCCACACGTCTCTTGTCAACCTGCTAACGAAGAAAATGCATACATAAGAGCACTCCGAAGTCATAAGATTGTGTAATTTTCAACAGTGTTCTTAATGTGTAATATAAAAGTATTTAAAGATGTAGCTGCTACTTACAAAAATACGAAATATCCACTCAGTCGCCCACTGTACGTAGATACATTCGGTGTGAAGAATGCTATGTGCACAGCACTAGCGTTTTTCTTCTAGAATAAGTCGCCGCTCCCACACGTCTCTTGTCAACCTGCTAACGAAGAAAATGCATACATAAGGGCACTCCAAAGTAATAAGATTGTGTAATTTTCAACAGTGTTCTTAATGTGTAATATAAAAGTATTTAAAGATGTAGCTGCAACTTACAAAAATACGAAATATCCACTCAGTCGTCCACTGTACGTAGATACATTCGGTGTGAAGAATGCTATGTGCACAGCACTAGCGCTTTTCTTCTAGAATAAGTCGCCGCTCCCACACGTCTCTTGTCAACCTGCTAACGAAGAAAATGCATACATAAGAGCACTCCAAAGTCATAAGATTGTGTAATTTTCAACAGTGTTCTTTATGTGTAATATAAAAGTATTTAAAGATGTAGCTGCAACTTATAAAAATACGAAATATCCACTCAGTCGTCCACTGTACGTAGATACATTCGGTGTCAAGAATGCTATGTGCACAGCACTAGCGCCTTTCTTCTAGAATATGTCGCCGCTACCACACGTCTCTTGTCAACCTGCTAACGAAGAAAATGCATACATAAGAGCACTCCAAAGTCATAAGATTGTGTAATTTTCAACAGTGTTCTTAATGTGTAATATAAAAATATGTAAAAATGTAGCTGCAACTTACAAAAATACGAAATATCCACTCATTCGTCCACTGTACGTAGATACATTCGGTGTGAAGAATGCTATGTGCACAGCACTAGCGCTTTTCTTCTAGAATATGTCGCCGCTCCCACACGTCTCTTGTCAACCTGCTAACGAAGAAAATGCATACATAACAGCACTCCAAAGTCATAAGATTGCGTAATTTTCAACAGTGTTCTTAATGTGTAATATAAAAGTATTTATAGATGTAGCTGCAACTTACAAAAATACGAAATATCCACTCACTCGTCCACTGTACGTTGATACACTCAGTGTGAAGAATGCTATGTGCGCAGCACAAGCGCTTTTCTTCTATAATATGTCGCCGCTCCCACACGTCTCTTGTCAACCTGCTAACGAAGAAAATAGATACATAAGAGCACTCCAAAGTCATAAGATTGTGTAATTTTCAACAGAGTTCTTAATGTGTAGTATAAAAGTATTTAAAGATGTAACTGCAACTTACATGAAATGCGAAATATACATTCAGTCGTCCACTGTACGTAGATACATTCGGTGTGAAGAATGCTATGTGCACAGCACTAGCGCTTTTCTTCTAGAATATGTCGCCGCTCCCACACGTCTCTTATCAACCTGCTAACGAAGAAAATGCATACATAAGAGCACTCCAAAGTCATAAGATTTTGTAATTTTCAACAGTGTACTTAATGTGTAATATAAAAGTATTTAAAGATGTAGCTGCAACTTACAAAAATACGAAATATCCACTCAGTCGTCCACTGTACGTAGATACATTCGGTGTGAAGAATGCTATGTGCACAGCACTAGCGCTTTTCTTCTAGAATATGTCGCCGCTCCCACAGGTACCTTGTCAACCTGCTAACGAAGAAAATGCATACATAAGAGCACTCCAAAGTCATAAGATTGTGTAATTTTCAACAGTGTTCTTAATGTGTAATATAAAAGTATTTAAAGATGTAGCTGCAACTTACAAAAATACGAAATATCCACTCAGTCGTCCACTGTACGTAGATACAGTCGGTATGAAGAATGCTATGTGCACAGCACTAGCGCTTTTCTTCTAGAATATGTCGCCGCTCCCACAGGTCTCTTGTCAACCTGCTAACGAAGAAAATGCATTCATAAGAGCACTCCAAAGTCATAAGATTGTGTAATTTTCAACAGTGTTCTTAATGTGTAATATAAAAGAATTTAAAGATGTAGCTGCAACTTACAAAAATACGAAATATCCACTCAGTCGTCCACTGTACGTAGATACATTCGGTGTGAGGAATGCTATGTGCACAGCACTAGCGCTTTTCTTCTAGAATATGTCGCCGCTCCCACACGTCTCTTGTCAACCTGCTAACGAAGAAAATGCATACATAAGAGCACTCCAAAGTCATAAGATTGTGTAATTTTCAACAGTGTTCTTAATGTGTAATATAAAAGTATTTAAAAATGCTGCTACTTCCAAAAATACGAAATATCCACTCAGTCGTCCACTGTACGTAGATACATTCGGTGTGAAGAATGCTATGTGCACAGCACTAGCGCTTTTCTTCTAGAATAAGTCGCCGCTCCCACACGTCTCTTGTCAACCTGCTAACGAAGAAAATGCATACATAAGGGCACTCCAAAGTCATAAGATTGTGTAATTATCAACAGAGTTCTTAATGTGTAATATAAAAGTATTTGAAGATGTAACTGCAACTTACATAAAATGCGAAATGTCCACCCAGTCGTCCACTGTACGTAGATACATTCGGTGTGAAGAATGCTATGTGCACAGTACTAGAGCTTTTCTTCTAGAATATGTCGCCGCTCCCACACGTCTCTTGTCAACCTGCTAACGAAGAAAATGCATACATAAGAGCACTCCAAAGTCATAAGATTGTGTAATTTTCAACAGTGTTCTTAAAGTGTAATATAAAAGTATCTAAAGGTGTAGCTGCAACTTATAAAAATACGAAATATCCACTCAGTCGTCCACTGTACGTAGATACATTCGGTGTCAAGAAAGCTATGTGCACAGCACTAGCGCTTTTCTTCTAGAATATGTCGCCGCTCCCACACGTCTCTTGTCAACCTGCTAACGAAGAAAATGCATACATAAGAGCACTCCAAAGTCATACGATTGTGTAATTTTCAACAGTGTTCTTAATGTGTAATATAAAAATATTTAAAGATGTAGCTGCAACTTACAAAAATACGAAATATCCACTCATTCGTCCACTGTACGTAGATACATTCGGTGTGAAGAATGCTATGTGCACAGCACTAGCGCTTTTCTTCTAGAATATGTCGCCGCTCCCACACGTCTCTTGTCAACCTGCTAACGAAGAAAATGCATACATAACAGCAATCCAAAGTCATAAGATTGCGTAATTTTCAACAGTGTTCTTAATGTGTAATATAAAAGTATTTATAGATGTAGCTGCAACTTACAAAAATACGAAATATCCACTCAGTCGTCCACTGTACGTTGATACACTCAGTGTGAAGAATGCTATGTGCGCAGCACAAGCGCTTTTCTTCTATAATATGTCGCCGCTCCCACACGTCTCTTGTCAACCTGCTAACGAAGAAAATGCATACATAAGAGCACTCCAAAGTCATAAGATTGCGTAATTTTCAACAGTGTACTTAATGTGTAATATAAAAGTATTTAAAGATGTAGCTGCAACTTACAAAAATACGAAATATCCACTCACTCGTCCACTGTACGTAGATACATTCGGTGTGAAGAATTTTATGTGCACAGCACTAGCGCTTTTCTTCTAGAATATGTCGCCGCTCAAACACGTCTCTTGTCAACCTGCTAACGGAGAAAATGCATACATAAGACCACTCCAAAGTCATAAGATTGTGTAATTTTCAACAGTGTTCTTAATGTGTAATATAAAAGTATTTAAAGATGTAGCTGCAACTTACAAAAATACGAAATATCCACTCAGTCGTCCACTGTACGTAGATACAGTCGGTATGAAGAATTCTATGTGCACAGCACTAGCGCTTTTCTTCTAGAATATGTCGCCGCTCCCACACGTCTCTTGTCAACTTGCTAACGAAGAAACTGCGTTCATAAGAGCACTCCAAAGTCATAAGATTGTGTAATTTTCAACAGTGTTCTTAATGTGTAATATAAAAGTATTTAAAGATGTAGCTGCAACTTACAAAAATACGAAATATCCACTCAGTCGTCCACTGTACGTAGATACATTCGGTGTGAAGAATGCTATGTGCACAGCACTAGCGCTTTTCTTCTAGAATATGTCGCCGCTCCCACACCTCTCTTGTTAACCTGCTAACGAAGAAAATGCATACATAAGAGCACTCCGAAGTCATAAGATTGTGTAATTTTCAACAGTGTTCTTAATGTGTAATTTAAAAGTATTTAAAGATGTAGCTGCAACTTACAAAAATACGAAATATCCACTCAGTCGTCCACTGTACGTAGATACATTCGGTGTGAAGAATGCTATGTGCACAGCACTAGCGCTTTTCTTCTAGAATATGTCGCCGCTCCCACACGTCTCTTGTCAACCTGCTAACGAAGAAAATGCATACATCAGAGCACTCCAAAGTCATAAGATTGTGTAATTTTCAACAGTGTTCTTAATGTGTAATATAAAAGTATTTAAAGATGTAGCTGCAACTTACAAAAATACGAAGTGTCCACTCAGTCGTCCACTGTACGTAGATACATTCGGTGTGAAGAATGCTATGTGCACAGCAATAGCGCTTTTCTTCTAGAATATGTCGCCGCTCCCACACGTCTCTTGTCAACCTGCTAACGAAGAAAATGCATACATAACACCACTCCAAAGTCATAAGATTGTGTAATTTTCAACAGTGTTCTTAATGTGTAATATAAAAGAATTTAAAGATGTAGCTGCAACTTACAAAAATACGAAATATCCACTCAGTCGTCCACTGTACGTAGATACATTCGGTGTGAAGAATGCTATGTGCACAGCACTAGCGCTTATCTTCTAGAATATGTCGCCGCTCCCACAAGTCTCTTGTCAACCTGCTAACGAAGAAGATGCATACATAAGAGCACTCCAAAGTCATAAGATTGAGTAATTTTCAACAGTGTTCTTAATGTGTAATATAAAAGTATTTAAAGGTGTAGCTGCAACTTACAAAAATACGAAATATCCACTCAGTCGTCCACTGTACGTAGATACATTCGGTGTCAAGAGTGCTATGTGCACAGCACTTGCGCATTTCTTCTAGTATATGTCGCCGGTCCCACACGTCTCTTGTCAACCTGCTAACGAATAAAATGCATACATAAGAGCACTCCAAAGTCATAAGATAGTGTAATTTTCAACAGTGTTCTTAATGTGTAATATAAAAGAATTTAAAGATGTAGCTGCAACTTACAAAAATACGAAATATCCACTCAGTCGTCCACTGTACGTAGATACATTCGGTGTGAGGAACGCTATGTGCACAGCACTAGCGCTTTTCTTCTAGAATATGTCGCCGCTCCCACACGTCTCTTGTCAACCTGCTAACGAAGAAAATGCATACATAAGAGCACTCCAAAGTCATAAGATTGTGTAATTTTCAACAGTGTTCTTAATGCGTAATATAAAAGTATTTAAAGATGTAGCTGCAACTTACAAAAATACGAAATATCCACTCAGTCGTCCACTGTACGTAGATACATTCGGTGTGAAGAATGCTATGTGCACAGCACTAGCGCTTTTCTTCTAGAATATGTCGCCGCTCCCACACGTCTCTTGTCAACCTGCTAACGAAGAAAATGCATACATAAGACCACTCCAAAGTCATAAGATTGTGTAATTTTCAACAGTGTTCTTTATGTGTAATATAAAAGTATTTAAAGATGTAGCTGCAACTTATAAAAATACGAAATATCCACTCAGTCGTCCACTGTACGTAGATACATTCGGTGTCAAGAATGCTATGTGCACAGCACTAGCGCTTTTCTTCTAGAATATGTCGCCGCTCCCACACGTCTCTTGTCAACCTGCTAACGAAGAAAATGCATACATAAGAGCACTCCAAAATCATAAGATTGTGTAATTTTCAACAGTGTTCTTAATGTGTAATATAAAAATATTTAAAGATGTAGCTGCAACTTACAAAAATACGAAATATCCACTCATTCGTCCACTGTACGTAGATACATTCGGTGTGAAGAATGCTATGTGCACAGCACTAGCGCTTTTCTTCTAGAATATGTCGCCGCTCCCACACGTCTCTTGTCAACCTGCTAACGAAGAGAATGCATACATAACAGCACTCCAAAGTCATAAGATTGTGTAATTTTCAACAGTGTTCTTAATGTGTAATATAAAAGTATTTATAGATGTAGCTGCAACTTTCAAAAATACGAAATATCCACTCAGTCGTCCTTTGTACGTAGATACATTCAGTGTGAAGAATGCTACGTGCGCAGCACCAGCGCTTTTCTTATATAATATGTCGCCGCTCCCACACGTCACTTGTCAACCTGCTAACGAAGAAAATGCATACATAAGAACACTCCAAAGTCATAAGATTGTGTAATTATCAACAGAGTTCTTAATGTGTAATATAAAAGTATTTGAAGATGTAACTGCAACTTACATAAAATGCGAAATGTCCACTCAGTCGTCCACTGTACGTAGATACATTCGGTGTGAAGAATGCTATGTGCACAGCACTAGAGCTTTTCTTCTAGAATATGTCGCCGCTCCCACACGTCTCTTGTCAACCTGCTAACGAAGAAAATGCATACATAAGAGCACTCCAAAGTCATAAGATTGTGTAATTTTCAACAGTGTTCTTAAAGTGTAATATAAAAATATGTAAAGATGTACACTCCTGGAAATGGAAAAAAGAACACATTGACACCGGTGTGTCAGACCCACCATACTTGCTCCGGACACTGCGAGAGGGCTGTACAAGCAATGATCACACGCACGGCACAGTGGACACACCAGGAACCGCGGTGTTGGCCGTCGAATGGCGCTAGCTGCGCAGCATTTGTGCACCGCCGCCGTCAGTGTCAGCCAGTTTGCCGTGGCATACGGAGCTCCATCGCAGTCTTTAACACTGGTAGCATGCCGCGACAGCGTGGACGTGAACCGTATGTGCAGTTGACGGACTTTGAGCGAGGACGTATGGTGGGCATGCGGGAGGCCGGGTGGACGTACCACCGAATTGCTCAACACGTAGGGCGTGAGGTCTCCACAGTACATCGATGTTGTCGCCAGTGGTCGGCGGAAGGTGCACGTGCCCGTCGACCTGGGACTGGACCGCAGCGACGCATGGATGCATGCCAAGACCGTAGGATCCTACGCAGTGCCGTAGGAGACCGCACCGCCACTTCCCAGCAAATTAGGGACACTGTTGCTCCTGGGGTATCGGCGAGGGCCATTCGCAACCGTCTCCATGAAGCTGGGCTACAGTCCCGCACACCGTTAGGCCGTCTTCCGCTCTCGCCCCAACATCGTGCAGCCCGCCTCCAGTGGTGTCGCGACAGGCGTGAATGGAGGGACGAATGGAGACGTGTCGTCTTCAGCGATGAGAGTCGCCTCTGCCTTGGTGCCAATGATGGTCGTATGCGTATTTGGCGCCGTGAAGGTTAGCGCCACAATCAGGACTGCATACGACCGAGGCACACAGGGCCAACACCCGGCATCATGGTGTGGGGAGTGATCTCCTACACTGGCCGTACACCTCTGGTGATCGTCGAGGGGACACTGAATAGTGCATGGTACATCCAAACCGTCATCGAACCCATCGTTCTACCATTCCTAGACCGGCAAGGGAACTTGCTGTTCCAACAGGACAATGCACGTCCACATGTATCCCGTGCCACCCGACGTGCTCTAGAAGGTGTAAGTCAACTACCCTGGCCAGCAAGATCTCCGGATCTGTCCCCCATTGAGCATGTTTGGGACTGGATGAAGCGTCGTCTCACGCGGTCTGCACGTCCAGCACGAACGCTGGTCCAACTGAGGCGCCAGGTGGAAATGGCATGGCAAGCCGTTCCACAGGACTACATCCAGCATCTCTACGATCGTCTCCATGGGAGAATAGCAGCCTGCATTGCTGCGAAAGGTGGATATACACTGTACTAGTGCCGACATTGTGCATGCTCTGTTGCCTGTGTCTATGTGCCTGTGGTTCTGTCAGTGTGATCATGTGATGTATCTGACCCCAGGAATGTGTCAATAAAGTTTCCCCTTCCTAGGACTATGAATTCACGGTGTTCTTATTTCAATTTCCAGGAGTGTAGCTGCAACTTACAAAAATACGAAATATCCACTCATTCGTCCACTGTAAGTAGATACATTCGGTGTGAAGAATGCTATGTGCACAGCACTAGCGCTTTTCTTCTAGAATATGTCGCCGCTCCCACACGTCTCTTCTCAACCTGCTAACGAAGAGAATGCATACATAACAGCACTCCAAAGTCATAAGATTGTGTAATTTTCAACAGTGTTCTTAATGTGTAATATAAAAGTATTTAAAGATGTAGCTGCAACTTACAAAAATACGAAATATCCACTCAGTCGTCCACTGTACGTAGATACATTCGGTGTGAAGAATGCTATGTGCACAGCACTAGCGCTTTTCTTCTAGAATATGTCGCCGCTCCCACACGTCTCTTGTCAACCTGCTAACGAAGAAAATGCATACATAAGAGCACTCCAAAGTCATAAGATTGTGTAATTTTCAACAGTGTTCTTTATGTGTAATATAAAAGTATTTAAAGATGTAGCTGCAACTTATAAAAATACGAAATATCCACTCAGTCGTCCACTGTACATAGATACATTCGGTGTCAAGAATGCTATGTGCACAGCACTAGCGCTTTTCTTCTAGAATAAGTCGCCGCTCCCATACGTCTCTTGTCAACCTGCTAACAAAGAAAATGCATACATAAGAGCACTCCAAAGTCATAAGATTGTGTAATTTTCAACAGTGTTCTTAATGTGTAATATAAAAATATTTAAAGATGTAGCTGCAACTTACAAAAATACGAAAAATCCACTCATTCGTCCACTGTACGTAGATACATTCGGTGTGATGAATGCTATGTGCACAGCACTAGCGCTTTTCTTCTAGAATATGTCGCCGCTCCCACACGTCTCTTGTCAACCTGCTAACGAAGAGAATGCATACATAACAGCACTCCAAAGTCATAAGATTGTGTAATTTTCAACAGTGTTCTTAATGTGTAATATAAAAGTATTTATAGATGTAGCTGCAACTTTCAAAAATACGAAATATCCACTCAGTCGTCCACTGTACGTAGACACATTCAGTGTGAAGAATGCTATGTGCGCAGCACTAGCGCTTTTCTTCTAGAATATGTCGCCGCTCAAACACGTCTCTTGTCAACCTGCTAACGAAGAAAATGCATACATAAGAGCACTCCAAAGTCATAAGATTGTGTAATTTTCAACAGTGTTCTTAATGTGTAATATAAAAGAATTTAAAGATGTAGCTGCAACTTACAAAAATACGAAATATCCACTCAGTCGTCCACTGCACGTAGATACATTCGGTGTGAAGAATGCTATGTGCACAGCACTAGCGCTTTTCTTCTAGAATATGTCGCCGCTCCCACACGTCTCTTGTCAACCTGCTAACGAAGAAAATGCATACATAAGAGCACTTAAAAGTCATAAGATTGTGTAATTTTCAACAGTGTTCTTAATGTGTAATATAAAAGTATTTAAAGATGTAGCTGCAACTTACAAAAATACGAAATATCCACTCAGTCGTCCACTGTACGTAGATACAATCGGTGTGAAGAATGCTATGTGCACAGCACTAGCGCTTTTCTTCTAGAATAAGTCGCCGCTCCCACACGTCTCTTGTCAACCTGCTAACGAAGAAAATGCATACATAAGGGCGCTCCAAAGTCATAAGATTGTGTAATTTTCAACAGTGTTCTTAATGTGTAATATAAAAGTATTTAAAGGTGTAGCTGCAACTTATAAAAATACGAAATATCCACTCAGTCGTCCACTGTACGTAGATACATTCAGTGTGAAGAATGCTATGTGCGCAGCACCAGCGCTTTTCTTATATAATATGTCGCCGCTCCCACACGTCACTTGTCAACCTGCTAACGAAGAAAATGCATACATAAGAACACTCCAAAGTCATAAGATTGTGTAATTATCAACAGAGTTCTTAATGTGTAATATAAAAGTATTTAAAGATGTAGCTGCAACTTACAAAAATACGAAAAATCCACTCAGTCGTCCACTGTACGTAGATACATTCGGTGTGAAGAATGCTATGTGCACAGCACTAGCGCTTTTCTTCTAGAATATGTCGCCGCTCCCACACGTCTCTTGTCAACCTGCTAACGAAGAAAACGCATACATAAGAGCACTCCAAAGTCATAAGATTTTGTAATTTTCAACAGTGTACTTAATGTGTAATATAAAAGTATTTAAAGATGTAGCTGCAACTTAGAAAAATACGATATATCCACTCCGTCGTTTACTGTACGTAGATACTTTCGGTGTGAAGAATGCTATGTGCACAGCACTTGCGCATTTGTTCTAGTATATGTCGCCACTCCCACACGTCTCTTGTCAACCTGCTAACGAAGAAAATGCATACATAAGAGCACTCCAAAGTCATAAGATTGTGTAATTTTCAACAGTGTTCTTAATGTGTAATATAAAAGAATTTAAAGATGCAGCTGCAACTTACAAAAATACGAAATATCCACTCAGTCGTCCACTGTACGTAGATACATTCGGTGTCAAGAATGCTATGTGCACAGCACTAGCGCTTTTCTTCTAGCATATGTCGCCGCTCCCACACGTCTCTTGTCAACCTGCTAACGAAGAAAATGCATACATAAGAGCACTTAAAAGTCATAAGATTGTGTAATTTTCAACAGTGTTCTTAATGTGTAATATAAAAGTATTTAAAGATGTAGCCGCAACTTACAAAAATACGAAATATCCACTCAGTCGTCCACTGTACGTAGATACATTCGGTGTGAAGAATGCTATGTGCACAGCACTAGCGCTTTTCTTATAGAATATGTCGCCCCTCCCACACGTCTCTTGTCAGCCTGCTAACGAAGAAAATGCATACATAAGAGCACTCCAAAGTCATAAGATTGTGTAATTTTCAACAGTGTTCTTAATGTGTAATATCAAAGAATTTAAAGATGTAGCTGCAACTTACAAAAATACGAAATATCCACTCAGTCGTCCACTGTATGTAGATACATTCGGTGTGAAGAATGCTATGTGCACAGCACTAGCGCTTTTCTTCTAGAATATGTCGCCGCTCCCACACGTCACTTGTCAACCTGCTAACGAAGAAAATGCATACATAAGAACACTCCAAAGTCATAAGATTGTGTATTTATCAACAGAGTTCTTAATGTGTAATATAGAAGTATTTGAAGATGTAACTGCAACTTACATAAAATGCGAAATGTCCCCTCAGTCGTCCACTGTACGTAGATACATTCGGTGTGAAGAATGCTATGTGCACAGCACTAGAGCTTTTCTTCTAGAATATGTCGCCGCTCCCACACGTCTCTTGTCAACCTGCTAACGAAGAAAATGCATACATAAGAGCACTCCAAAGTCATAAGATTGTGTAATTTTCAACAGTGTTCTTAAAGTGTAATATAAAAGTATTTAAAGGTGTAGCTGCAACTTATAAAAATACGAAATATCCACTCAGTCGTCCACTGTACGTAGATACATTCGGTGTCAAGAATGCTATGTGCACAGCACTAGCGCCTTTCTTCTAGAATATGTCGCCGCTCCCACACGTCTCTTGTCAACCTGCTAACGAAGAAAATGCATACATAAGAGCACTCCAAAGTCATAAGATTGTGTAATTTTCAACAGTGTTCTTAATGTGTAATATAAAAATATGTAAAGATGTAGCTGCAACTTACAAAAATACGAAATATCCACTCAGTCGTCCACTGTACGTAGATACAGTCGGTATGAAGAATTCTATGTGCACAGCACTAGCGCTTTTCTTCTAGAATATGACTCCGCTCCCACACGTCTCTAGTCAACCTGCTAACGAAGAAAATGCATACATAAGAGCACTCCAAAGCCATAAGATTGTGTAATTTTCTACAGTGATCTTAATGTGTAATAAAAAAGTATTTAAAGATGTAGCTGCAACTTACAAAAATACGAAATATCCACTCAGTCGTCCACTGTACGTAGATACATTCGGTGTGAAGAATGCTATGTGCACAGCACTAGCGCCTTTCTTCTAGAATATGTCGCCGCTCAAACACGTCTCTTGTCAACCTGCTAACGAAGAAAATGCATACATAAGAACATTCCAAAGTCATAAGATTGTGTAATTATCAACAGAGTTCTTAATGTGTAATATAGAAGTATTTGAAGATGTAACTGCAACTTACATAAAATGCGAAATGTCCCCTCAGTCGTCCACTGTACGTAGATACATTCGGTGTGAAGAATGCTATGTGCACAGCACTAGAGCTTTTCTTCTAGAATATGTCGCCGCTCCCACACGTCTCTTGTCAACCTGCTAACGAAGAAAATGCATACATAAGAGCACTCCAAAGTCATAAGATTGTGTAATTTTCAACAGTGTTCTTAAAGTGTAATATAAAAGTATTTAAAGGTGTAGCTGCAACTTATAAAAATACGAAATATCCACTCAGTCGTCCACTGTACGTAGATACATTCGGTGTGAAGAATGCTATGTGCACAGCACTAGCGCTTTTCTTCTAGAATATGTCGCCGCTCCCACACGTCTCTTGTCAACCTGCAAACGAAGAAAATGCATACATAAGAGCACTCCAAAGTCATAAGATTGTGTAATTTTCAACAGTGTTCTTAATGTGTAATATAAAAATATGTAAAGATGTAGCTGCAACTTACAAAAATACGAAATATCCACTCAGTCGTCCACTGTACGTAGATACAGTCGGTATGAAGAATTCTATGTGCACAGCACTAGCGCTTTTCTTCTAGAATATGACTCCGCTCCCACACGTCTCTACTCAACCTGCTAACGAAGAAAATGCATACATAAGAGCACTCCAAAGCCATAAGATTGTGTAATTTTCTACAGTGATCTTAATGTGTAATATAAAAGTATTTAAAGATGTAGCTGCAACTTACAAAAATACGAAATATCCACTCAGTCGTCCACTGTACGTAGATACATTCGGTGTGAAGAATGCTATGTGCACAGCACTAGCGCCTTTCTTCTAGAATATGTCGCCGCTCAAACACGTCTCTTGTCAACCTGCTAACGAAGAAAATGCATACATAAGAGCACTCCAAAGTCATAAGATTGGGTAATTTTCAACAGTGTTCTTAATGTGTAATATAAAAGAATTTAAAGATGTAGCTGCAACTTACAAAAATACGAAATATCCACTCAGTCGTCCACTGTACGTAGATACATTCGGTGTGAAGAATGCTATGTGCACAGCACTAGCGCTTTTCTTCTAGAATATGTCGCCGCTCCCACACGTCTCTTGTCAACCTGCTAACGAAGAAAACGCATACATAAGAGCACTCCAAAGTCATAAGATTTTGTAATTTTCAACAGTGTACTTAATGTGTAATATAAAAGTATTTAAAGATGTAGCTGCAACTTACATAAATACGAAATATCCACTCAGTCGTTTACTGTACGTAGATACATTCGGTGTGAAGAATGCTATGTGCACAGCACTTGCGCATTTGTTCTAGTATATGTCGCCACTCCCACACGTCTCTTGTCAACCTGCTAACGAAGAAAATGCATACATAAGAGCACTCCAAAGTCATAAGATTGTGTAATTTTCAACAGTGTTCTTAAAGTGTAATATAAAAGTATTTAAAGGTGTAGCTGCAACTTATAAAAATACGAAATATCCACTCAGTCGTCCACTGTACGTAGATACATTCGGTGTGAAGAATGCTATGTGCACAGCACTAGCACTTTTCTTCTAGAATATGTCGCCGCTCCCACACGTCTCTTGTCAACCTGCTAACGAAGAAAATGCATACATAAGAGCACTCCAAAGTCATAAGATTGTGTAATTTTCAACAGTGTTCTTAATGTGTAATATAAAAGTATTTAAAGATGTAGCTGCAACTTACAAAAATACGAAATATCCACTCAGTCGTCCACTGTACGTAGATACATTCGGTGTGAAGAATGCTATGTGCACAGCACTAGCGCTTTTCTTCTAGAATAAGTCGCCGCTCCCACACGTCTCTTGTCAACCTGCTAACGAAGAAAATGCATACATAAGGGCGCTCCAAAGTCATAAGATTGTGTAATTTTCAACAGTGTTCTTAATGTGTAATATAAAAGTATTTAAAGATGTAGCTGCAACTTACAAAAATACGAAATATCCACTCAGTCGTCCACTGTACGTAGATACATTCGGTGTGAAGAATGCTATGTGCACAGCACTAGCGCTTTTCTTCTAGAATATGTCGCCGCTCAAACACGTCTCTTGTCAACCTGCTAACGAAGAAAATGCATACATAAGAGCACTCCAAAGTCATAAGATTGGGTAATTTTCAACAGTGTTCTTAATGTGTAATATAAAAGAATTTAAAGATGTAGCTGCAACTTACAAAAATACGAAGTATCCACTCAGTCGTCCACTGTACGTAGATACATTCGGTGTGAAGAATGCTATGTGCACAGCACTAGCGCTTTTCTTCTAGAATATGTCGCCGCTCCCACACGTCTCTTGTCAACCTGCTAACGAAGAAAATGCATACATAAGAGCACTCCAAAGTCATAAGATTTTGTAATTTTCAACAGTGTACTTAATGTGTGATATAAAAGTATTTAAAGATGTAGCTGCAACTTAGAAAAATACGAAATATCCACTCAGTCGTTTACTGTACGTAGATACATTCGGTGTGAAGAATGCTATGTGCACAGCACTAGAGCTTTTCTTCTAGAATATGTCGCCGCTCCCACACGTCTCTTGTCAGCCTGCTAACGAAGAAAATGCATACATAAGAGCACTCCAAAGTCATAAGATTGTGTAATTTTCAACAGTGTTCTTAAAGTGTAATATAAAAGTATTTAAAGGTGTAGCTGCAACTTATAAAAATACGAAATATCCACTCAGTCGTCCACTGTACGTAGATACATTCGGTGTCAAGAATGCTATGTGCACAGCACTAGCGCCTTTCTTCTAGAATATGTCGCCGCTCCCACACGTCTCTTGTCAACCTGCTAACGAAGAAAATGCATACATAAGAGCACTCCAAAGTCATAAGATTGTGTAATTTTCAACAGTGTTCTTAATGTGTAATATAAAAATATGTAAAGATGTAGCTGCAACTTACAAAAATACGAAATATCCACTCAGTCGTCCACTGTACGTAGATACAGTCGGTATGAAGAATTCTATGTGCACAGCACTAGCGCTTTTCTTCTAGAATATGACTCCGCTCCCACACGTCTCTAGTCAACCTGCTAACGAAGAAAATGCATACATAAGAGCACTCCAAAGCCATAAGATTGTGTAATTTTCTACAGTGATCTTAATGTGTAATAAAAAAGTATTTAAAGATGTAGCTGCAACTTACAAAAATACGAAATATCCACTCAGTCGTCCACTGTACGTAGATACATTCGGTGTGAAGAATGCTATGTGCACAGCACTAGCGCCTTTCTTCTAGAATATGTCGCCGCTCAAACACGTCTCTTGTCAACCTGCTAACGAAGAAAATGCATACATAAGAACATTCCAAAGTCATAAGATTGTGTAATTATCAACAGAGTTCTTAATGTGTAATATAGAAGTATTTGAAGATGTAACTGCAACTTACATAAAATGCGAAATGTCCCCTCAGTCGTCCACTGTACGTAGATACATTCGGTGTGAAGAATGCTATGTGCACAGCACTAGAGCTTTTCTTCTAGAATATGTCGCCGCTCCCACACGTCTCTTGTCAACCTGCTAACGAAGAAAATGCATACATAAGAGCACTCCAAAGTCATAAGATTGTGTAATTTTCAACAGTGTTCTTAAAGTGTAATATAAAAGTATTTAAAGGTGTAGCTGCAACTTATAAAAATACGAAATATCCACTCAGTCGTCCACTGTACGTAGATACATTCGGTGTGAAGAATGCTATGTGCACAGCACTAGCGCTTTTCTTCTAGAATATGTCGCCGCTCCCACACGTCTCTTGTCAACCTGCTAACGAAGAAAATGCATACATAAGAGCACTCCAAAGTCATAAGATTGTGTAATTTTCAACAGTGTTCTTAATGTGTAATATAAAAATATGTAAAGATGTAGCTGCAACTTACAAAAATACGAAATATCCACTCAGTCGTCCACTGTACGTAGATACAGTCGGTATGAAGAATTCTATGTGCACAGCACTAGCGCTTTTCTTCTAGAATATGACTCCGCTCCCACACGTCTCTTGTCAACCTGCTAACGAAGAAAATGCATACATAAGAGCACTCCAAAGCCATAAGATTGTGTAATTTTCTACAGTGATCTTAATGTGTAATATAAAAGTATTTAAAGATGTAGCTGCAACTTACAAAAATACGAAATATCCACTCAGTCGTCCACTGTACGTAGATACATTCGGTGTGAAGAATGCTATGTGCACAGCACTAGCGCCTTTCTTCTAGAATATGTCGCCGCTCAAACACGTCTCTTGTCAACCTGCTAACGAAGAAAATGCATACATAAGAGCACTCCAAAGTCATAAGATTGGGTAATATTCAACAGTGTTCTTAATGTGTAATATAAAAGAATTTAAAGATGTAGCTGCAACTTACAAAAATACGAAATATCCACTCAGTCGTCCACTGTACGTAGATACATTCGGTGTGAAGAATGCTATGTGCACAGCACTAGCGCTTTTCTTCTAGAATATGTCGCCGCTCCCACACGTCTCTTGTCAACCTGCTAACGAAGAAAACGCATACATAAGAGCACTCCAAAGTCATAAGATTTTGTAATTTTCAACAGTGTACTTAATGTGTAATATAAAAGTATTTAAAGATGTAGCTGCAACTTAGAAAAATACGAAATATCCACTCAGTCGTTTACTGTACGTAGATACATTCGGTGTGAAGAATGCTATGTGCACAGCACTTGCGCATTTGTTCTAGTATATGTCGCCACTCCCACACGTCTCTTGTCAACCTGCTAACGAAGAAAATGCATACATAAGAGCACTCCAAAGTCATAAGATTGTGTAATTTTCAACAGTGTTCTTAAAGTGTAATATAAAAGTATTTAAAGGTGTAGCTGCAACTTATAAAAATACGAAATATCCACTCAGTCGTCCACTGTACGTAGATACATTCGGTGTGAAGAATGCTATGTGCACAGCACTAGCACTTTTCTTCTAGAATATGTCGCCGCTCCCACACGTCTCTTGTCAACCTGCTAACGAAGAAAATGCATACATAAGAGCACTCCAAAGTCATAAGATTGTGTAATTTTCAACAGTGTTCTTAATGTGTAATATAAAAGTATTTAAAGATGTAGCTGCAACTTACAAAAATACGAAATATCCACTCAGTCGTCCACTGTACGTAGATACATTCGGTGTGAAGAATGCTATGTGCACAGCACTAGCGCTTTTCTTCTAGAATAAGTCGCCGCTCCCACACGTCTCTTGTCAACCTGCTAACGAAGAAAATGCATACATAAGGGCGCTCCAAAGTCATAAGATTGTGTAATTTTCAACAGTGTTCTTAATGTGTAATATAAAAGTATTTAAAGATGTAGCTGCAACTTACAAAAATACGAAATATCCACTCAGTCGTCCACTGTACGTAGATACATTCGGTGTGAAGAATGCTATGTGCACAGCACTAGCGCTTTTCTTCTAGAATATGTCGCCGCTCAAACACGTCTCTTGTCAACCTGCTAACGAAGAAAATGCATACATAAGAGCACTCCAAAGTCATAAGATTGGGTAATTTTCAACAGTGTTCTTAATGTGTAATATAAAAGAATTTAAAGATGTAGCTGCAACTTACAAAAATACGAAGTATCCACTCAGTCGTCCACTGTACGTAGATACATTCGGTGTGAAGAATGCTATGTGCACAGCACTAGCGCTTTTCTTCTAGAATATGTCGCCGCTACCACACGTCTCTTGTCAACCTGCTAACGAAGAAAATGCATACATAAGAGCACTCCAAAGTCATAAGATTTTGTAATTTTCAACAGTGTACTTAATGTGTGATATAAAAGTATTTAAAGATGTAGCTGCAACTTAGAAAAATACGAAATATCCACTCAGTCGTTTACTGTACGTAGATACATTCGGTGTGAAGAATGCTATGTGCACAGCACTTGCGCATTTCTTCTAGTATATGTCGCCGCTCCCACACGTCTCTTGTCAACCTGCTAACGAAGAAAATGCATACATAAGAGCACTCCAAAGTCATAAGATTGTGTAATTTTCAACAGTGTTCTTAATGTGTAATATAAAAGAATTTAAAGATGTAGCTGCAACTTACAAAAATACGAAATATCCACTCAGTCGTCCACTGTACGTAGATACATTCGGTGTGAAGAATGCTATGTGCACAGCACTAGCGCTTTTCTTCTAGAATATGTCGCCGCTCCCACACGTCTCTTGTCAACCTGCTAACGAAGAAAATGCATACATAAGAGCACTTAAAAGTCATAAGATTGTGTAATTTTCAACAGTGTTCTTAATGTGTAATATAAAAGTATTTAAAGATGTAGCCGCAACTTACAAAAATACGAAATATCCACTCAGTCGTCCACTGTACGTAGATACATTCGGTGTGAAGAATGCTATGTGCACCGCACTAGCGCTTTTCTTCTAGAATATGTCGCCCCTCCCACACGTCTCTTGTCAGCCTGCTAACGAAGAAAATGCATACATAAGAGCACTCCAAAGTCATAAGTTTGTGTAACTTTCAACAGTGTTCTTAATGTGTAATATAAAAGTATTTAAAGATGTAGCTGCAACTTATAAAAATACGAAATATCCACTCAGTCGTCCACTGTACGTAGATACATTCGGTGTCAAGAGTGCTATGTGCCCAGCACTAGCGCTTTTCTTCTAGAATATGTCGCCGGTCCCACACGTCTCTTGTCAACCTGCTAACGAAGAAAATGCATACATAAGAGCACTCCAAAGTCATAAGATTGTGTAACTTTCAACAGTGTTCTTAATGTGTAATATAAAAATATTTAAAGATGTAGCTGCAACTTAGAAAAATACGAAATATCCACTCAGTCGTTTACTGTACGTAGATACATTCGGTGTGAAGAATGCTATGTGCACAGCACTTGCGCATTTCTTCTAGTATATGTCGCCGCTCCCACACGTCTCTTGTCAACCTGCTAACGAAGAAAATGCATACATAAGAGCACTCCAAAGTCATAAGATTGTGTAATTTTCAACAGTGTTCTTAATGTGTAATATCAAAGAATTTAAAGATGTAGCTGCAACTTACAAAAATACGAAATATCCACTCAGTCGTCCACTGTACGTAGATACATTCGGTGTGAAGAATGCTATGTGCACATCACTAGCGCTTTTCTTCTAGAATATGTCGCCGCTCCCACACGTCTCTTGTCAACCCGCTAACGAAGAAAATGCATACATAAGAGCACTTAAAAGTCATAAGATTGTGTAATTTTCAACAGTGTTCTTAATGTGTAATATAAAAGTATTTAAAGATGTAGCGGCAACTTACAAAAATACGAAATATCCACTCAGTCGTCCACTGTACGTAGATACATTCGGTGTGAAGAATGCTATGTGCGCAGCACTAGCGCTTTTCTTCTAGAATAAGTCGCCGCTCCCACACGTCTCTTGTCAACCTGCTAACGAAGGAAATGCATACATAAGGGCGCTCCAAAGTCATAAGATTGTGTAATTTTCAACAGTGTTCTTAATGTGTAATATAAAAGTATTTAAAGATGTAGCTGCAACTTACAAAAATACGAAATATCCACTCAGTCGTCCACTGTACGTAGATACATTCGGTGTGAAGAATGCTATGTGCACAGCACTAGCGCTTTTTTTATAGAATATGTCGCCACTCCCACACGTCTCTTGTCAGCCTGCTAACGAAGAAAATGCATACATAAGAGCACTCCAAAGTCATAAGTTTTTGTAATTTTCAACAGTGTTCTTAATGTGTAATATAAAAGTATTTAAAGATGTAGCTGCAACTTATAAAAATACGAAATATCCACTCAGTCGTCCACTGAACGTAGATACATTCGGTGTCAAGAGTGCTATGTGCACAGCACTAGCGCTTTTCTTCTAGAATATGTCGCCGCTCCCACACGTCTCTTGTCAACCTGCTAACGAAGAAAATGCATACATAAGAGCACTCCAAAGTCATAAGATTGTGTAACTTTCAACAGTGTTCTTAATGTGTAATATAAAAATATTTAAAGATGTAGCTGCAACTTACAAAAATACGAAATATCCACTCAGTCGTCAACTGTACGTAGATACATTCGGTGTGAAGAATGCTATATGCACAGCAATAGCGCTTTTCTTCTAGAATATGTCGCCGCTCCCACACGTCTCTTGTCAACCTGCTAACGAAGAAAATGCATACATCAGAGCACTCCAAAGTCATAATATTGTGTAATTTTCAACAGTGTTCTTAATGTGTAATATAAAAGTATTTAAAGATGTAGCTGCAACTTATAAAAATACGAAATATCCACTCAGTCGTCCACTGAACGTAGATACATTCGGTGTCAAGAGTGCTATGTGCACAGCACTAGCGCTTTTCTTCTAGAATATGTCGCCGCTCCCACACGTCTCTTGTCAACCTGCTAACGAAGAAAATGCATACATAAGACCACACCAAAGTCATAAGATTGTGTAATTTTCAACAGTATTCTTAATGTGTAATATAAAAGTATTTAAAGATGTAGGTGCAACTTACAAAAATACGAAATATCCACTCAGTCGTCCACTGTACGTAGATACATTCGGTGTCAAGAATGCTATGTGCACAGCACTAGCGCTTTTCTTCTAGAATATGACTCTGCTTCCACACGTCTCTAGTCAACCTGCTAACGAAGAAAATGCATACATAAGAGCACTTCAAAGCCATAAGATTGTGTAATTTTCAACAGTGATCTTAATGTGTAATATAAAAGTATTTAAAGATGTAGATGCAACTTAACAAAAATACGAAATATCCACTCAGTCGTCCACCGTACGTAGATACATTCGGTGTGAAGAATGCTATGTGCACAGCACTTGCGCTTTTCTTCTAGAATATGTCGCCGCTCCCACACGTCTCTTGTCAACCTGCTAACGAAGAAAATGCATACATAAGAGCACTCCAAAGTCATAAGATTGTGTAATTTTCAACAGTGTTCTTAATGTGTAACATAAAAGATTTTAAAGATGTAGCTGCAACTTACAAAAATACGGAATATCCACTCAGTCGTCCACTGTACGTAGATACATTCGGTGTGAAGAATGCTATGTGCACAGCACTAGCGCTTATCTTCTAGAATATGTCGCCGCTCCCACACGTCTCTTGTCAACCTGCTAACGAAGAAAATGCATACATAAGAGCACTCCAAAGTCATAAGATTGTGTAATTTTCAACAGTGTTCTTAATGTGTAATATAAAAGTATTTAAAGATGTAGCTGCAACTTACAAAAATACGAAATACCCACTCAGTCGTCCACTGTACGTAGATACAGTCGGTATGAAGAATTCTATGTGCAGAGCACTAGCGCTTTTCTTCTAGAATATGTCGCCGCTCCCACAAGTCTCTTGTCAACCAGCTAACGAAGAAACTGCATTCATAAGAGCTCTCCAAAGTCATAAGATTGTGTAATTTTCAACAGTGTTCTTAATGTGTAATATAAAAGTATTTAAAGATGTAGGTGCAACTTAGAAAAATACGAAATATCCACTCAGTCGTCCACTGTACGTAGATACATTCGGTGTGAAGAATGCTATGTGCACAGCACTAGCGCTTTTCTTCTAGAATATGTCGCCGCTCCCACACGTCTCTTATCAACCTGCTAACGAAGAGAATGCATACATAACAGCACTCCAAAGTCATAAGATTGTGTAATTTTCAACAGTGTTCTTAATGTGTAATATAAAAGTATTTATAGATGTAACTGCAACTTACAAAAATACGAAATATCCACTCAGTCGTCCACTGTACGTAGATACATTCAGTGTGAAGAATGCTATGTGCACAGCACCAGCGCTTTTCTTCTATAATATGTCGCCGGTCCCACACGTCTCTTGTCAACCTGCTAACGAAGAAAATGCATACATAAGAGCACTCCAAAGTCATAAGATTGTGTAATTTTCAACAGTGTTCTTAATGTGTAATATAAAAGTATTTAAAGATGTAGCTGCAACTTACAAAAATACGAAATATCCACTCAGTCGTCCACTGTTCGTAGATACATTCGGTGTGAAGAATGCTATGTGCACAGCACTAGCGCTTTTCTTCTAGAATATGTCGCTGCTCCCACACGTCTCTTGTCAACCTGCTAACGAAGAAAATGCATACATAAGAGCACTCCAAAGACATAAGATTTTGTAATTTTCAACAGTGTACTTAATGTGTAATATAAAAGTATTTAAAGATGTAGCTGCAACTTAGAAGAATACGAAATATCCACTCAGTCGTCCACTGTACGTAGATACATTCGGTGTGAAGAATGCTATGTGCACAGCACTAGCGCTTTTCTTCTAGAATATGACTCCGATGCCACACGTCTCTTGTCAACCTGCTAACGAAGAAAATGCATAGATAAGAGCACTCCAAAGTCATAAGATTGTGTAATTTTCAACAGTGTTCTTAATATGTAGTATAAAAGTATTTGAAGATGTAGCTGCAACTTACAAAAATACGAAATGTTCACTCAGTAGTCCACTGTACGTAGATACATTCGGTGTGAAGAATGCTATGTGCACAGCACTAGCGCTTTTCTTCTAGAATATGACTCCGATCACACACGTCTCTTGTCAACCTGCTAACGAAGAAAATGCATACATAAGAGCACTCCAAAGTCATAAGATTGTGTAATTATCAACAGAGTTCTTAATGTGTAATATAAAAGTATTTAAAGATGTAACTGCAACTTACATAAAATGCGAAATATCCACTCAGTCGTCCATTGTACGTAGATACATTCGGTGTGAAGAATGCTATGTGCACAGCACCAGCGCTTTTCTTCTAGAATATGTCGCCGCAACCCACACGTCTCTTGTCAACCTGCTAACGAAGTATATGCATACATAAGAGCACTCCAAAGTCATAAGATTGTGTAATTTTCAACAGTGTTCTTAATGTGTAATATAAAAGTATTTACAGATGTAGCTGCAACTTATAAAAATACGAATTATCCACTCAGTCGTCCACTGTACGTAGACACATTCGGAGTCAAGAATGCTATGTGCACAGCACTAGCGCTTTTCTTCTAGAATATGTCGCCGCTCCCACACGTCTCTTGTCAACCTGCCAACGAAGAAAATGCATACATAAGAGCACCCAAAGACATAAGATTTTGTAATTTTCAACAGTGTACTTAATGTGTAATATAAAAGTATTTAAAGATGTAGGTGCAACTTACAAAAATACGAAATATCCACTCAGTCGTCCACTGTACGTAGATACATTCGGTGTCAAGAATGCTATGTGCACAGCACTAGCGCTTTTCTTCTAGAATATGACTCTGCTTCCACACGTCTCTAGTCAACCTGCTAACGAAGAAAATGCATACGTAAGAGCACTTCAAAGCCATAAGATTGTGTAATTTTCAACAGTGATCTTAATGTGTAATATAAAAGTATTTAAAGATGTAGATGCAACTTAACAAAAATACGAAATATCCACTCAGTCGTCCACCGTACGTAGATACATTCGGTGTGAAGAATGCTATGTGCACAGCACTTGCGCTTTTCTTCTAGAATATGTCGCCGCTCCCACACGTCTCTTGTCAACCTGCTAACGAAGAAAATGCATACATAAGAGCACTCCAAAGTCATAAGATTGTGTAATTTTCAACAGTGTTCTTAATGTGTAACATAAAAGATTTTAAAGATGTAGCTGCAACTTACAAAAATACGGAATATCCACTCAGTCGTCCACTGTACGTAGATACATTCGGTGTGAAGAATGCTATGTGCACAGCACTAGCGCTTATCTTCTAGAATATGTCGCCGCTCCCACACGTCTCTTGTCAACCTGCTAACGAAGAAAATGCATACATAAGAGCACTCCAAAGTCATAAGATTGTGTAATTTTCAACAGTGTTCTTAATGTGTAATATAAAAGTATTTAAAGATGTAGCTGCAACTTACAAAAATACGAAATACCCACTCAGTCGTCCACTGTACGTAGATACAGTCGGTATGAAGAATTCTATGTGCAGAGCACTAGCGCTTTTCTTCTAGAATATGTCGCCGCTCCCACAAGTCTCTTGTCAACCAGCTAACGAAGAAACTGCATTCATAACAGCACTCCAAAGTCATAAGATTGTGTAATTTTCAACAGTGTTCTTAATGTGTAATATAAAAGTATTTAAAGATGTAGGTGCAACTTAGAAAAATACGAAATATCCACTCAGTCGTCCACTGTACGTAGATACATTCGGTGTGAAGAATGCTATGTGCACAGCACTAGCGCTTTTCTTCTAGAATATGTCGCCGCTCCCACACGTCTCTTATCAACCTGCTAACGAAGAGAATGCATACATAACAGCACTCCAAAGTCATAAGATTGTGTAATTTTCAACAGTGTTCTTAATGTGTAATATAAAAGTATTTATAGATGTAACTGCAACTTACAAAAATACGAAATATCCACTCAGTCGTCCACTGTACGTAGATACATTCAGTGTGAAGAATGCTATGTGCACAGCACCAGCGCTTTTCTTCTATAATATGTCGCCGCTCCCACACGTCTCTTGTCAACCTGCTAACGAAGAAAATGCATACATAAGAGCACTCCAAAGTCATAAGATTGTGTAATTTTCAACAGTGTTCTTAATGTGTAATATAAAAGTATTTAAAGATGTAGCTGCAACTTACAAAAATACGAAATATCCACTCAGTCGTCCACTGTTCGTAGATACATTCGGTGTGAAGAATGCTATGTGCACAGCACTAGCGCTTTTCTTCTAGAATATGTCGCCGCTCCCACACGTCTCTTGTCAACCTGCTAACGAAGAAAATGCATACATAAGAGCACTCCAAAGACATAAGATTTTGTAATTTTCAACAGTGTACTTAATGTGTAATATAAAAGTATTTAAAGATGTAGCTGCAACTTAGAAGAATACGAAATATCCACTCAGTCGTCCACTGTACGTAGATACATTCGGTGTGAAGAATGCTATGTGCACAGCACTAGCGCTTTTCTTCTAGAATATGACTCCGATGCCACACGTCTCTTGTCAACCTGCTAACGAAGAAAATGCATAGATAAGAGCACTCCAAAGTCATAAGATTGTGTAATTTTCAACAGTGTTCTTAATATGTAGTATAAAAGTATTTGAAGATGTAGCTGCAACTTACAAAAATACGAAATGTTCACTCAGTAGTCCACTGTACGTAGATACATTCGGTGTGAAGAATGCTATGTGCACAGCACTAGCGCTTTTCTTCTAGAATATGACTCCGATCACACACGTCTCTTGTCAACCTGCTAACGAAGAAAATGCATACATAAGAGCACTCCAAAGTCATAAGATTGTGTAATTATCAACAGAGTTCTTAATGTGTAATATAAAAGTATTTAAAGATGTAACTGCAACTTACATAAAATGCGAAATATCCACTCAGTCGTCCATTGTACGTAGATACATTCGGTGTGAAGAATGCTATGTGCACAGCACCAGCGCTTTTCTTCTAGAATATGTCGCCGCAACCCACACGTCTCTTGTCAACCTGCTAACGAAGTATATGCATACATAAGAGCACTCCAAAGTCATAAGATTGTGTAATTTTCAACAGTGTTCTTAATGTGTAATATAAAAGTATTTACAGATGTAGCTGCAACTTATAAAAATACGAATTATCCACTCAGTCGTCCACTGTACGTAGACACATTCGGAGTCAAGAATGCTATGTGCACAGCACTAGCGCTTTTCTTCTAGAATATGTCGCCGCTCCCACACGTCTCTTGTCAACCTGCCAACGAAGAAAATGCATACATAAGAGCACCCAAAGACATAAGATTTTGTAATTTTCAACAGTGTACTTAATGTGTAATATAAAAGTATTTAAAGATGTAGGTGCAACTTACAAAAATACGAAATATCCACTCAGTCGTCCACTGTACGTAGATACATTCGGTGTCAAGAATGCTTTGTGCACAGCACTAGCGCTTTTCTTCTAGAATATGACTCTGCTTCCACACGTCTCTAGTCAACCTGCTAACGAAGAAAATGCATACATAAGAGCACTTCAAAGCCATAAGATTGTGTAATTTTCAACAGTGATCTTAATGTGTAATATAAAAGTATTTAAAGATGTAGCTGCAACTTAACAAAAATACGAAATATCCACTCAGTCGTCCACTGTACGTAGATACATTCGGTGTGAAGAATGCTATGTGCACAGCACTTGCGCTTTTCTTCTAGAATATGTCGCCGCTCAAACACGTCTCTTGTCAACCTGCTAACGAAGAAAATGCATACATAAGAGCACTCCAAAGTCATAAGATTGTGTAATTTTCAACAGTGTTCTTAATGTGTAACATAAAAGGTTTTAAAGATGTAGCTGCAACTTACAAAAATACGAAATATCCACTCAGTCGTCCACTGTACGTAGATACATTCGGTGTGAAGAATGCTATGTGCACAGCACTAGCGCTTATTTTCTAGAATATGTCGCCGCTCCCACACGTCTCTTGTCAACCTGCTAACGAAGAAAATGCATACATAAGAGCACTCCAAAGTCATAAGATTTTGTAATTTTCAACAGTGTACTTAATGTGTAATATAAAAGTATATAAAGATGTAGCTGCAACTTAGAAAAATACGAAATATCCACTCAGTCGTCCACTGTACGTAGATACATGCGGTGTGAAGAATGCTATGTGCACAGCACTAGCGCTTTTCTTCTAGAATATGTCGCCGCTCCCACACGTCTCTTGTCAACCTGCTAACGAAGAAAATGCATACATAAGAGCACTCCAAAGTCATAAGATTGTGTAATTTTCAACAGTGTTCTTAATGTGTAATATAAAAGTATTTAAAGATGTAGCTGCAACTTACAAAAATACGAAATATCCACTCAGTCGTCCACTGTACGTAGATACAGTCGGTATGAAGAATTCTATGTGCACAGCACTAGCGCTTTTCTTCTAGAATATGTCGCCGCTCCCACAAGTCTCTTGTCAACCAGCTAACGAAGAAACTGCATTCATAAGAGCACTCCAAAGTCATAAGATTGTGTAATTTTCAACAGTGTTCTTAATGTGTAATATAAAAGTATTTAAAGATGTAGCTGCAACTAATAAAAATACGAAATATCCACTCAGTCGTCCACTGTACGTAGATACATTCGGTGTGAAGAATGCTATGTGCACAGCACTAGCGCTTTTCTTCTAGAATATGTCGCAGCTCCCACACGTCTCTTGTCAACCTGCTAACGAAGAAAATGCATACATAAGAGCACTCCAAAGTCATAAGATTTTGTAATTTTCAACAGTGTACTTAATGTGTAATATAAAAGTATATAAAGATGTAGCTGCAACTTAGAAAAATACGAAATATCCACTCAGTCGTCCACTGTACGTAGATACATGCGGTGTGAAGAATGCTATGTGCACAGCACTAGCGCTTTTCTTCTAGAATATGTCGCCGCTCCCACACGTCTCTTGTCAACCTGCTAACGAAGAAAATGCATACATAAGAGCACTCCAAAGTCATAAGATTGTGTAATTTTCAACAGTGTTCTTAATGTGTAATATAAAAGTAATTAAAGATATAGCTGCAACTTACAAAAATACGAAATCTCCACTCAGTCGTCCACTGTACGTAGATACAGTCGGTATGAAGAATTCTATGTGCACAGCACTAGCGCTTTTCTTCTAGAATATGTCGCCGCTCCCACAAGTCTCTTGTCAACCAGCTAACGAAGAAACTGCATTCATAAGAGCACTCCAAAGTCATAAGATTGTGTAATTTTCAACAGTGTTCTTAATGTGTAATATAAAAGTATTTAAAGATGTAGCTGCAACTTACAAAAATACGAAATATCCACTCAGTCGTCCACTGTACGTAGATACATTCGGTGTGAAGAATGCTATGTGCACAGCACTAGCGCTTTTCTTCTAGAATATGTCGCCGCTCCCACACGTCTCTTGTCAACCTGCTAACGAAGAAAATGCATACGTAAGAGCACTCCAAAGACATAAGATTTTGTAATTTTCAACAGTGTACTTAATGTGTAATATAAAAGTATTTAAAGATGTAGCTGCAACTTAGAAGAATACGAAATATCCACTCAGTCGTCCACTGTACGTAGATACATTCGGTGTGAAGAATGCTATGTGCACAGCACTAGCGCTTTTCTTCTAGAATATGACTCCGATGCCACACGTCTCTAGTCAACCTGCTAACGAAGAAAATGCATAGATAAGAGCACTCCAAAGTCATAAGATTGTGTAATTTTCAACAGTGTTCTTAATATGTAGTATAAAAGTATTTGAAGATGTAGCTGCAACTTACAAAAATACGAAATGTTCACTCAGTAGTCCACTGTACGTAGATACATTCGGTGTGAAGAATGCTATGTGCACAGCACTAGCGCTTTTCTTCTAGAATATGTCGCCGCTCCCACACGTCTCTTGTCAACCTGCTAACGAAGAAAATGCATACATAAGAGCACTCCAAAGACATAAGATTTTGTAATTTTCAACAGTGTACTTAATGTGTAATATAAAAGTATTTAAAGATGTAGCTGCAACTTAGAAGAATACGAAATATCCACTCAGTCGTCCACTGTACGTAGATACATTCGGTGTGAAGAATGCTATGTGCACAGCACTAGCGCTTTTCTTCTAGAATATGACTCCGATGCCACACGTCTCTTGTCAACCTGCTAACGAAGAAAATGCATAGATAAGAGCACTCCAAAGTCATAAGATTGTGTAATTTTCAACAGTGTTCTTAATATGTAGTATAAAAGTATTTGAAGATGTAGCTGCAACTTACAAAAATACGAAATGTTCACTCAGTAGTCCACTGTACGTAGATACATTCGGTGTGAAGAATGCTATGTGCACAGCACTAGCGCTTTTCTTCTAGAATATGACTCCGATCACACACGTCTCTTGTCAACCTGCTAACGAAGAAAATGCATACATAAGAGCACTCCAAAGTCATAAGATTGTGTAATTATCAACAGAGTTCTTAATGTGTAATATAAAAGTATTTAAAGATGTAACTGCAACTTACATAAAATGCGAAATATCCACTCAGTCGTCCATTGTACGTAGATACATTCGGTGTGAAGAATGCTATGTGCACAGCACCAGCGCTTTTCTTCTAGAATATGTCGCCGCAACCCACACGTCTCTTGTCAACCTGCTAACGAAGTATATGCATACATAAGAGCACTCCAAAGTCATAAGATTGTGTAATTTTCAACAGTGTTCTTAATGTGTAATATAAAAGTATTTACAGATGTAGCTGCAACTTATAAAAATACGAATTATCCACTCAGTCGTCCACTGTACGTAGACACATTCGGAGTCAAGAATGCTATGTGCACAGCACTAGCGCTTTTCTTCTAGAATATGTCGCCGCTCCCACACGTCTCTTGTCAACCTGCCAACGAAGAAAATGCATACATAAGAGCACCCAAAGACATAAGATTTTGTAATTTTCAACAGTGTACTTAATGTGTAATATAAAAGTATTTAAAGATGTAGGTGCAACTTACAAAAATACGAAATATCCACTCAGTCGTCCACTGTACGTAGATACATTCGGTGTCAAGAATGCTATGTGCACAGCACTAGCGCTTTTCTTCTAGAATATGACTCTGCTTCCACACGTCTCTAGTCAACCTGCTAACGAAGAAAATGCATACATAAGAGCACTTCAAAGCCATAAGATTGTGTAATTTTCAACAGTGATCTTAATGTGTAATATAAAAGTATTTAAAGATGTAGCTGCAACTTAACAAAAATACGAAATATCCACTCAGTCGTCCACTGTACGTAGATACATTCGGTGTGAAGAATGCTATGTGCACAGCACTTGCGCTTTTCTTCTAGAATATGTCGCCGCTCAAACACGTCTCTTGTCAACCTGCTAACGAAGAAAATGCATACATAAGAGCACTCCAAAGTCATAAGATTGTGTAATTTTCAACAGTGTTCTTAATGTGTAACATAAAAGGTTTTAAAGATGTAGCTGCAACTTACAAAAATACGAAATATCCACTCAGTCGTCCACTGTACGTAGATACATTCGGTGTGAAGAATGCTATGTGCACAGCACTAGCGCTTATCTTCTAGAATATGTCGCCGCTCCCACACGTCTCTTGTCAACCTGCTAACGAAGAAAATGCATACATAAGAGCACTCCAAAGTCATAAGATTTTGTAATTTTCAACAGTGTACTTAATGTGTAATATAAAAGTATATAAAGATGTAGCTGCAACTTAGAAAAATACGAAATATCCACTCAGTCGTCCACTGTACGTAGATACATGCGGTGTGAAGAATGCTATGTGCACAGCACTAGCGCTTTTCTTCTAGAATATGTCGCCGCTCCCACACGTCTCTTGTCAACCTGCTAACGAAGAAAATGCATACATAAGAGCACTCCAAAGTCATAAGATTGTGTAATTTTCAACAGTGTTCTTAATGTGTAATATAAAAGTATTTAAAGATGTAGCTGCAACTTACAAAAATACGAAATATCCACTCAGTCGTCCACTGTACGTAGATACAGTCGGTATGAAGAATTCTATGTGCACAGCACTAGCGCTTTTCTTCTAGAATATGTCGCCGCTCCCACAAGTCTCTTGTCAACCAGCTAACGAAGAAACTGCATTCATAAGAGCACTCCAAAGTCATAAGATTGTGTAATTTTCAACAGTGTTCTTAATGTGTAATATAAAAGTATTTAAAGATGTAGCTGCAACTAATAAAAATACGAAATATCCACTCAGTCGTCCACTGTACGTAGATACATTCGGTGTGAAGAATGCTATGTGCACAGCACTAGCGCTTTTCTTCTAGAATATGTCGCAGCTCCCACACGTCTCTTGTCAACCTGCTAACGAAGAAAATGCATACATAAGAGCACTCCAAAGTCATAAGATTTTGTAATTTTCAACAGTGTACTTAATGTGTAATATAAAAGTATATAAAGATGTAGCTGCAACTTAGAAAAATACGAAATATCCACTCAGTCGTCCACTGTACGTAGATACATGCGGTGTGAAGAATGCTATGTGCACAGCACTAGCGCTTTTCTTCTAGAATATGTCGCCGCTCCCACACGTCTCTTGTCAACCTGCTAACGAAGAAAATGCATACATAAGAGCACTCCAAAGTCATAAGATTGTGTAATTTTCAACAGTGTTCTTAATGTGTAATATAAAAGTAATTAAAGATATAGCTGCAACTTACAAAAATACGAAATATCCACTCAGTCGTCCACTGTACGTAGATACAGTCGGTATGAAGAATTCTATGTGCACAGCACTAGCGCTTTTCTTCTAGAATATGTCGCCGCTCCCACAAGTCTCTTGTCAACCAGCTAACGAAGAAACTGCATTCATAAGAGCACTCCAAAGTCATAAGATTGTGTAATTTTCAACAGTGTTCTTAATGTGTAATATAAAAGTATTTAAAGATGTAGCTGCAACTTACAAAAATACGAAATATCCACTCAGTCGTCCACTGTACGTAGATACATTCGGTGTGAAGAATGCTATGTGCACAGCACTAGCGCTTTTCTTCTAGAATATGTCGCCGCTCCCACACGTCTCTTGTCAACCTGCTAACGAAGAAAATGCATACGTAAGAGCACTCCAAAGACATAAGATTTTGTAATTTTCAACAGTGTACTTAATGTGTAATATAAAAGTATTTAAAGATGTAGCTGCAACTTAGAAGAATACGAAATATCCACTCAGTCGTCCACTGTACGTAGATACATTCGGTGTGAAGAATGCTATGTGCACAGCACTAGCGCTTTTCTTCTAGAATATGACTCCGATGCCACACGTCTCTAGTCAACCTGCTAACGAAGAAAATGCATAGATAAGAGCACTCCAAAGTCATAAGATTGTGTAATTTTCAACAGTGTTCTTAATATGTAGTATAAAAGTATTTGAAGATGTAGCTGCAACTTACAAAAATACGAAATGTTCACTCAGTAGTCCACTGTACGTAGATACATTCGATGTGAAGAATGCTATGTGCACAGCACTAGCGCTATTCTTCTAGAATATGACTCCGATACCACACGTCTCTTGTCAACCTGCTAACGAAGAAAATGCATACATAAGAGCACTCCAAAGTCATAAGATTGTGTAATTATCAACAGAGTTCTTAATGTGTAATATAAAAGAATTTAAAGATGTAACTGCAACTTACACATAATGCGAAATATCCACTCAGTCGTCCACTGTACGTAGATACATTCGGTGTGAAGAATGCTATGTGCACAGCACTAGCGCTTTTCGTCTAGAATATGTCGCCGCACCCACACGTCTCTTGTCAACCTGCTAACGAAGAAAATGCATACATAAGAGCACTCCAAAGTCGTAAGATTTTGTAATTTTCAACAGTGTTCTTAATGTGTAATATAAAAGTATTTAAAGATGTAGCTGCAACTTATAAAAATACGAAATATCCACTCAGGCGTCCACTGTACGTAGATACATTCGGTGTCAAGAATGCTATGTGCACAGCACTAGCGCTTTTCTTCTAGAATATGTCGCCGCTCCCACACGTCTCTTGTCAACCTGCTAACGAAGAAAATGCATACATAAGAGCACTCCAAAGTCATAAGATTGTGTAATTTTCAACAGTGTTCTTAATGTATAATATAAAAATATTTAAAGATGTAGCTACAACTTACAAAAATACGAAATATCCACTCAGTCGTCCACTGTACGTAGATACATTCGGTGTGAAGAATGCTATGTGCACAGCACCAGCGCTTTTCTTCTATAATATGTCGCCGCTCCCACACGTCTCTTGTCAACCTGCTAACGAAGAAAATGCATACATAAGAGCACTCCAAAGTCATAAGATTGTGTAATTATCAACAGAGTTCTTAATGTGTAATATAAAAGAATTTAAATATGTAACTGCAACTTACACATAATGCGAAATATCCACTCAGTCGTCCACTGTACGTAGATACATTCGGTGTGAAGAATGCTATGTGCACAGCACTAGCGCTTCTCTTCTAGAATATGTCGCCGCTCCCACACGTCTCTTGTCAACCTGCTAACGAAGAAAATGCATACATAAGAGCACTCCAAAGTCGTAAGATTTTGTAATTTTCAACAGTGTTCTTAATGTGTAATATAAAAGTATTTAAAGATGTAGCTGCAACTTATAAAAATACGAAATATCCACTCAGGCGTCCACTGTACGTAGATACATTCGGTGTCAAGAATGCTATGTGCACAGCACTAGCGCTTTTCTTCTAGAATATGTCGCCGCTCCCACACGTCTCTTGTCAACCTGCTAACGAAGAAAATGCATACATAAGAGCACTCCAAAGTCATAAGATTGTGTAATTTTCAACAGTGTTCTTAATGTATAATATAAAAATATTTAAAGATGTAGCTACAACTTACAAAAATACGAAATATCCACTCAGTCGTCCACTGTACGTAGATACATTCGGTGTGAAGAATGCTATGTGCACAGCACCAGCGCTTTTCTTCTATAATATGTCGCCGCTCCCACACGTCTCTTGTCAACCTGCTAACGGAGAAAATGCATACATAAGAGCACTCCAAAGTCATAAGATTGTGTAATTTTCAACAGTGTTCTTAATGTGTAATATAAAAGTATTTAAAGATGTAGCTGCAACTTAGAAAAATACGAAATATCCACTCAGTCGTCCACTGTACGTAGATACATTCGGTGTGAAGAATGCTATGTGCACAGCACTAGCGCTTCTCTTCTAGAATATGTCGCCGCTCCCACACGTCTCTTGTCAACCTGCTAACGAAGAAAATGCATACATAAGAGCACTCCAAAGACATAAGATTTTGTAATTTTCAACAGTGTACTTAATGTGTAATATAAAAGTATTTAAAGATGTAGCTGCAACTTAGAAGAATACGAAATATCCACTCAGTCGTCCACTGTACGTAGATACATTCGGTGTGAAGAATGCTATGTGCACAGCACTAGCGCTTTTCTTCTAGAATATGACTCCGATGCCACACGTCTCTTGTCAACCTGCTAACGAAGAAAATGCATAGATAAGAGCACTCCAAAGTCATAAGATTGTGTAATTTTCAACAGTGTTCTTAATATGTAGTATAAAAGTATTTGAAGATGTAGCTGCAACTTACAAAAATACGAAATGTTCACTCAGTAGTCCACTGTACGTAGATACATTCGGTGTGAAGAATGCTATGTGCACAGCACTAGCGCTATTCTTCTAGAATATGACTCCGATACCACACGTCTCTTGTCAACCTGCTAACGAAGAAAATGCATACATAAGAGCACTCCAAAGTCATAAGATTGTGTAATTATCAACAGAGTTCTTAATGTGTAATATAAAAGAATTTAAAGATGTAACTGCAACTTACACATAATGCGAAATATCCACTCAGTCGTCCACTGTACGTAGATACATTCGGTGTGAAGAATGCTATGTGCACAGCACTAGCGCTTTTCGTCTAGAATATGTCGCCGCACCCACACGTCTCTTGTCAACCTGCTAACGAAGAAAATGCATACATAAGAGCACTCCAAAGTCGTAAGATTTTGTAATTTTCAACAGTGTTCTTAATGTGTAATATAAAAGTATTTAAAGATGTAGCTGCAACTTATAAAAATACGAAATATCCACTCAGGCGTCCACTGTACGTAGATACATTCGGTGTCAAGAATGCTATGTGCACAGCACTAGCGCTTTTCTTCTAGAATATGTCGCCGCTCCCACACGTCTCTTGTCAACCTGCTAACGAAGAAAATGCATACATAAGAGCACTCCAAAGTCATAAGATTGTGTAATTTTCAACAGTGTTCTTAATGTATAATATAAAAATATTTAAAGATGTAGCTGCAACTTACAAAAATACGAAATATCCACTCAGTCGTCCACTGTACGTAGATACATTCGGTGTGAAGAATGCTATGTGCACAGCACCAGCGCTTTTCTTCTATAGTATGTCGCCGCTCCCACACGTCTCTTGTCAACCTGCTAACGGAGAAAATGCATACATAAGAGCACTCCAAAGTCATAAGATTGTGTAATTTTCAACAGTGTTCTTAATGTGTAATATAAAAGTATTTAAAGATGTAGCTGCAACTTAGAAAAATACGAAATATCCACTCAGTCGTCCACTGTACGTAGATACATTCGGTGTGAAGAATGCTATGTGCACAGCACTAGCGCTTTTCTTCTAGAATATGACTCCGATACCACACGTCTCTTGTCAACCTGCTAACGAAGAAAATGCATACATAAGAGCACTCCAAAGTCATAAGATTGTGTAATTATCAACAGAGTTCTTAATGTGTAATATAAAAGAATTTAAATATGTAACTGCAACTTACACATAATGCGAAATATCCACTCAGTCGTCCACTGTACGTAGATACATTCGGTGTGAAGAATGCTATGTGCACAGCACTAGCGCTTTTCTTGTAGAATATGTCGCCGCTCCCACACGTCTCTTGTCAACCTGCTAACGAAGAAAATGCATACATAAGAGCACTCCAAAGTCGTAAGATTTTGTAATTTTCAACAGTGTTCTTAATGTGTAATATAAAAGTATTTAAAGATAGAGCTGCAACTTACAAAAATACGAAATATCCACTCAGTCGTCCACTGTACGTAGATACATTCGGTGTGAAGAATGCTATGTGCACAGCACCAGCGCTTTTCTTCTATAATATGTCGCCGCTCCCACACGTCTCTTGTCAACCTGCTAACGAAGAAAATGCATACATAAGAGCACTCCAAAGACATAAGATTTTGTAATTTTCAACAGTGTACATAATGTGTAATATAAAAGTATTTAAAGATGTAGCTGCAACTTAGAAAAATACGAAATATCCACTCAGTCGTCCACTGTACGTAGATACATTCGGTGTGAAGAATGCTATGTGCACAGCACTAGCGCTTTTCTTCTAGAATATGACTCCGATACCACACGTCTCTTGTCAACCTGCTAACGAAGAAAATGCATACATAAGAGCACTCCAAAGTCATAAGATTGTGTAATTATCAACAGAGTTCTTAATGTGTAATATAAAAGAATTTAAATATGTAACTGCAACTTACACATAATGCGAAATATCCACTCAGTCGTCCACTGTACGTAGATACATTCGGTGTGAAGAATGCTATGTGCACAGCACTAGCGCTTTTCTTGTAGAATATGTCGCCGCACCCACACGTCTCTTGTCAACCTGCTAACGAAGAAAATGCATACATAAGAGCACTCCAAAGTCGTAAGATTTTGTAATTTTCAACAGTGTTCTTAATGTGTAATATAAAAGTATTTAAAGATGTAGCTGCAACTTATAAAAATACGAAATATCCACTCAGTCGTCCACTGTACGTAGATACATTCGGTGTGAAGAATGCTATGTGCACAGCACTAGCGCTTTTCTTCTAGAATATGTCGCCGCTCCCACACGTCTCTTGTAAACCTGCTAACGAAGAGAATGCATACATAACAGCACTCCAAAGTCATAAGATTGTGTAATTTTCAACAGTGTTCTTAATGTGTAATATAAAAGTATTTAAAGATGTAGCTGCAACTTACAAAAATACGAAATATCCACTCAGTCGTCCACTGTACGTAGATACATTCGGTGTGAAGAATGCTATGTGCACAGCACTAGCGCTTTTCTTCTAGAATATGTCGCCGCTCCCACACGTCTCTTGTCAACCTGCTAACGAAGAAAATGCATACATAAGAGCACTCCAAAGTCATAAGATTTTGTAATTTTCAACAGTGTACTTAATGTGTAATATAAAAGTATTTAAAGATGTAGCTGCAACTTAGAAAAATACGAAATATCCACTCAGTCGTCCACTGTACGTAGATACATTCGGTGTGAAGAATGCTATGTGCACAGCACTAGCGCTTTTCTTCTAGAATATGACTCCGATCCCACACGTCTCTTGTCAACCTGCTAACGAAGAAAATGCATACATAAGAGCACTCCAAAGTCATAAGATTGTGTAATTATCAACAGAGTTCTTAATGTGTAATATAAAAGTATTTAAAGATGTAACTGCAACTTACATAAAATGCGAAATATGCACTCAGTCGTCCATTGTACGTAGATACATTCGGTGTGAAGAATGCTATGTGCACAGCACCAGCGCTTTTCTTCTAGAATATGTCGCCGCTCCCACACGTCTCTTGTCAACCTGCTAACGAAGTATATGCATACATAAGAGCACTCCAAAGTCATAAGATTGTGTAATTTTCAACAGTGTTCTTAATGTGTAATATAAAAGTATTTACAGATGTAGCTGCAACTTATAAAAATACGAAATATCCACTCAGTCGTCCACTGTACGTAGACACATTCGGAGTCAAGAATGCTATGTGCACAGCACTAGCGTTTTTCTTCTAGAATATGTCGCCGCTCCCACACGTCTCTTGTCAACCTGCTAACGAAGAAAATGCATACATAAGGGCACTCCAAAGTCATAAGATTGTGAAATTTTCAAAAGTGTTCTTAATGTGTAATATAAAAATATTTAAAGATGGAGCTGCAACTTACAAAAATACGAAATATCCACTCATTCGTCCACTGAACGTAGATACATTTGGTGTGAAGAATGCTATGTGCAGAGCACTAGCGCTTTTCTTCTAGAATATGACTCTGCTTCCACACGTCTCTAGTCAACCTGCTAACGAAGAAAATGCATACATAAGAGCACTTCAAAGCCATAAGATTGTGTAATTTTCAACAGTGATCTTAATGTGTAATATAAAAGTATTTAAAGATGTAGCTGCAACTTAACAAAAATACGAAATATCCACTCAGTCGTCCACTGTACGTAGATACATTCGGTGTGAAGAATGCTATGTGCACAGCACTTGCGCTTTTCTTCTAGAATATGTCGCCGCTCAAACACGTCTCTTGTCAACCTGCTAACGAAGAAAATGCATACATAAGAGCACTCCAAAGTCATAAGATTGTGTAATTTTCAACAGTGTTCTTAATGTGTAACATAAAAGGTTTTAAAGATGTAGCTGCAACTTACAAAAATACGAAATATCCACTCAGTCGTCCACTGTACGTAGATACATGCGGTGTGAAGAATGCTATGTGCACAGCACTAGCGCTTTTCTTCTAGAATATGTCGCCGCTCCCACACGTCTCTTGTCAACCTGCTAACGAAGAAAATGCATACATAAGAGCACTCCAAAGTCATAAGATTGTGTAATTTTCAACAGTGTTCTTAATGTGTAAAATAAAAGTATTTAAAGATGTAGCTGCAACTTACAAAAATACGAAATATCCACTCAGTCGTCCACTGTACATAGATACAGTCGGTATGAAGAATTCTATGTGCACAGCACTAGCGCTTTTCTTCTAGAATATGTCGCCGCTCCCACAAGTCTCTTGTCAACCAGCTAACGAAGAAACTGCATTCATAAGAGCACTCCAAAGTCATAAGATTGTGTAATTTTCAACAGTGTTCTTAATGTGTAATATAAAAGTATTTAAAGATGTAGCTGCAACTTATAAAAATACGAAATATCCACTCAGTCGTCCACTGTACGTAGATACATTCGGTGTGAAGAATGCTATGTGCACAGCACTAGCGCTTTTCTTGTAGAATATGTCGCCGCTCCCACACGTCTCTTGTCAACCTGCTAACGAAGAAAATGCATACATAAGAGCACTCCAAAGTCGTAAGATTTTGTAATTTTCAACAGTGTTCTTAATGTGTAATATAAAAGTATTTAAAGATGTAGCTGCAACTTATAAAAATACGAAATATCCACTCAGGCGTCCACTGTACGTAGATACATTCGGTGGCAAGAATGCTATGTGCACAGCACTAGCGCTTTTCTTCTAGAATATGTCGCCGCTCCCACACGTCTCTTGTCAACCTGCTAACGAAGAAACTGCATACATAACAGCACTCCAAAGTCATAAGATTGTGTAATTTTCAACAGTGTTCTTAATGTATAATATAAAAATATTTAAAGATGTAGCTGCAACTTACAAAAATACGAAATATCCACTCAGTCGTCCACTGTACGTAGATACATTCGGTGTGAAGAATGCTATGTGCACAGCACTAGCGCTTTTCTTCTAGAATATGTCGCCGCTCCCACACGTCTCTTGTAAACCTGCTAACGAAGAGAATGCATACATAACAGCACTCCAAAGTCATAAGATTGTGTAATTTTCAACAGTGTTCTTAATGTGTAATATAAAAGTATTTAAAGATGTAGCTGCAACTTACAAAAATACGAAATATCCACTCAGTCGTCCACTGTACGTAGATACATTCGGTGTGAAGAATGCTATGTGCACAGCACTAGCGCTTTTCTTCTAGAATATGTCGCCGCTCCCACACGTCTCTTGTCAACCTGCTAACGAAGAAAATGCATACATAAGAGCACTCCAAAGTCATAAGATTTTGTAATTTTCAACAGTGTACTTAATGTGTAATATAAAAGTATTTAAAGATGTAGCTGCAACTTAGAAAAATACGAAATATCCACTCAGTCGTCCACTGTACGTAGATACATTCGGTGTGAAGAATGCTATGTGCACAGCACTAGCGCTTTTCTTCTAGAATATGACTCCGATCCCACACGTCTCTTGTCAACCTGCTAACGAAGAAAATGCATACATAAGAGCACTCCAAAGTCATAAGATTGTGTAATTATCAACAGAGTTCTTAATGTGTAATATAAAAGTATTTAAAGATGTAACTGCAACTTACATAAAATGCGAAATATCCACTCAGTCGTCCATTGTACGTAGATACATTCGGTGTGAAGAATGCTATGTGCACAGCACCAGCGCTTTTCTTCTAGAATATGTCGCCGCTCCCACACGTCTCTTGTCAACCTGCTAACGAAGTATATGCATACATAAGAGCACTCCAAAGTCATAAGATTGTGTAATTTTCAACAGTGTTCTTAATGTGTAATATAAAAGTATTTACAGATGTAGCTGCAACTTATAAAAATACGAAATATCCACTCAGTCGTTCACTGTACGTAGACACATTCGGAGTCAAGAATGCTATGTGCACAGCACTAGCGTTTTTCTTCTAGAATATGTCGCCGCTCCCACACGTCTCTTGTCAACCTGCTAACGAAGAAAATGCATACATAAGAGCACTCCAATGTCATAAGATTGTGAAATTTTCAAAAGTGTTCTTAATGTGTAATATAAAAATATTGAAAGATGGAGCTGCAACTTACAAAAATACGAAATATCCACTCATTCGTCCACTGAACGTAGATACATTTGGTGTGAAGTATGCTATGTGCAGAGCACTAGCGCTTTTCTTCTAGAATATGACTCTGCTTCCACACGTCTCTAGTCAACCTGCTAACGAAGAAAATGCATACATAAGAGCACTTCAAAGCCATAAGATTGTGTAATTTTCAACAGTGATCTTAATGTGTAATATAAAAGTATTTAAAGATGTAGCTGCAACTTAACAAAAATACGAAATATCCACTCAGTCGTCCACTGTACGTAGATACAT
Organism: Schistocerca gregaria; assembly: GCF_023897955.1. Classification (NCBI taxonomy): domain Eukaryota; kingdom Metazoa; phylum Arthropoda; class Insecta; order Orthoptera; family Acrididae; genus Schistocerca; species Schistocerca gregaria. The sequence continues at coordinate 252,046,254 of NC_064927.1, forward strand.
TCGGTGTGAAGAATGCTATGTGCACAGCACTTGCGCTTTTCTTCTAGAATATGTCGCCGCTCAAACACGTCTCTTGTCAACCTGCTAACGAAGAAAATGCATACATAAGAGCACTCCAAAGTCATAAGATTGTGTAATTTTCAACAGTGTTCTTAATGTGTAACATAAAAGGTTTTAAAGATGTAGCTGCAACTTACAAAAATACGAAATATCCACTCAGTCGTAAACTGTACGTAGATACATTCGGTGTGAAGAATGCTATGTGCACAGCACTAGCGCTTTTCTTCTAGAATATGTCCCCGCTCCCACACGTCTCTTGTCAACCTGCTAACGAAGAAATTGCATACATAAGAGCACTCCAAAGTCATAAGATTTTGTAATTTTCAACAGTGTACTTAATGTGTAATATAAAAGTATATAAGGATGTAGCTGCAACTTAGAAAAATACGAAATATCCACTCAGTCGTCCACTGTACGTAGATACATTCGGTGTGAAGAATGCTATGTGCACAGCACTAGCGCTTTTCTTCTAGAATATGTCGCCGCTCCCACACGTCTCTTGTCAACCTGCTAACGAAGAAAATGCATACATAAGAGCACTCCAAAGACATAAGATTGTGTAATTTTCAACAGTGTTCTTAATGTGTAATATAAAAGTAATTAAAGATGTAGCTGCAACTTACAAAAATACGAAATATCCACTCAGTCGTCCACTGTACGTAGATACAGTCGGTATGAAGAATTCTATGTGCACAGCACTAGCGCTTTTCTTCTAGAATATGTCGCCGCTCCCACAAGTCTCTTGTCAACCAGCTAACGAAGAAACTGCATTCATAAGAGCACTCCAAAGTCATAAGATTGTGTAATTTTCAACAGTGTTCTTAATGTGTAATATAAAAGTATTTAAAGATGTAGCTGCAACTTACAAAAATACGAAATATCCACTCAGTCGTCCACTGTACGTAGATACATTCGGTGTGAAGAATGCTATGTGCACAGCACTAGCGCTTTTCTTCTAGAATATGTCGCCGCTCCCACACGTCTCTTGTCAACCTGCTAACGAAGAAAATGCATACGTAAGACCACTCCAAAGACATAAGATTTTGTAATTTTCAACAGTGTACTTCATGTGTAATATAAAAGTATTTAAAGATGTAGCTGCAACTTAGAAGAATACGAAATATCCACTCAGTCGTCCACTGTACGTAGATACATTCGGTGTGAAGAATGCTATGTGCACAGCACTAGCGCTTTTCTTCTAGAATATGACTCCGATGCCACACGTCTCTTGTCAACCTGCTAACGAAGAAAATGCATAGATAAGAGCACTCCAAAGTCATAAGATTGTGTAATTTTCAACAGTGTTCTTAATATGTAGTGTAAAAGTATTTGAAGATGTAGCTACAACTTACAAAAATACGAATTGTTCACTCAGTAGTCCACTGTACGTAGATACATTCGGTGTGAAGAATGCTATGTGCACAGCACTAGCGCTATTCTTCTAGAATATGACTCCGATACCACACGTCTCTTGTCAACCTGCTAACGAAGAAAATGCATACATAAGAGCACTCCAAAGTCATAAGATTGTGTAATTATCAACAGAGTTCTTAATGTGTAATATAAAAGAATTTAAAGATGTAACTGCAACTTACACATAATGCGAAATATCCACTCAGTCGTCCACTGTACGTAGATACATTCGGTGTGAAGAATGCTATGTGCACAGCACTAGCGCTTTTCTTCTAGAATATGTCGCCGCACCCACACGTCTCTTGTCAACCTGCTAACGAAGAAAATGCGTACATAAGAGCACTCCAAAGTCGTAAGATTTTGTAATTTTCAACAGTGTTCTTAATGTGTAATATAAAAGTATTTAAAGATGTAGCTGCAACTTATAAAAATACGAAATATCCACTCAGGCGTCCACTGTACGTAGATACATTCGGTGTCAAGAATGCTATGTGCACAGCACTAGCACTTTTCTTCTAGAATATGTCGCCGCTCCCACACGTCTCTTCTCAACCTGCTAACGAAGAAAATGCATACATAAGAGCACTCCAAAGTCATAAGATTGTGTAATTTTCAACAGTGTTCTTAATGTATAATATAAAAATATTTAAAGATGTAGCTGCAACTTACAAAAATACGAAATATCCACTCAGTCGTCCACTGTACGTAGATACATTCGGTGGCAAGAATGCTATGTGCACAGCACCAGCGCTTTTCTTCTATAATATGTCGCCGCTCCCACACGTCTCTTGTCAACCTGCTAACGGAGAAAATGCATACATAAAAGCACTCCAAAGTCATAAGATTGTGTAATTTTCAACAGTGTTCTTAATGTGTAATATAAAAGTATTTAAAGATGTAGCTGCAACTTACAAAAGTACGAAATATCCACTCAGTCGTCCACTGTACGTAGATACATTCGGTGTGAAGAATGCTATGTGCACAGCACTAGCGCTTTTCTTCTAGAATATGTCGCCGCTCCCACACGTCTCTTGTCAACCTGCTAACGAAGAAAATGCATACATAAGAGCACTCCAAAGACATAAGGTTTTGTAATTTTCAACAGTGTACTTAATGTGTAATATAAAAGTATTTAAAGATGTAGCTGCAACTTAGAAGAATACGAAATATCCACTCAGTCGTCCACTGTACGTAGATACATTCGGTGTGAAGAATGCTATGTGCACAGCACTAGCGCTTTTCTTCTAGAATATGACTCCGATGCCACACGTCTCTTGTCAACCTGCTAACGAAGAAAATGCATAGATAAGAGCACTCCAAAGTCATAAGATTGTGTAATTTTCAACAGTGTTCTTAATATGTAGTATAAAAGTATTTGAAGATGTAGCTGCAACTTACAAAAATACGAAATGTTCACTCAGTAGTCCACTGTACGTAGATACATTCGGTGTGAAGAATGCTATGTGCACAGCACTAGCGCTTTTCTTCTAGAATATGACTCCGATACCACACGTCTCTTGTCAACCTGCTAACGAAGAAAATGCATACATAAGAGCACTCCAAAGTCATAAGATTGTGTAATTATCAACAGAGTTCTTAATGTGTAATATAAAAGAATTTAAATATGTAACTGCAACTTACACATAATGCGAAATATCCACTCAGTCGTCCACTGTACGTAGATACATTCGGTGTGAAGAATGCTATGTGCACAGCACTAGCGCTTTTCTTGTAGAATATGTCGCCGCTCCCACACGTCTCTTGTCAACCTGCTAACGAAGAAAATGCATACATAAGAGCACTCCAAAGTCGTAAGATTTTGTAATTTTCAACAGTGTTCTTAATGTGTAATATAAAAGTATTTAAAGATGTAGCTGCAACTTATAAAAATACGAAATATCCACTCAGGCGTCCACTGTACGTAGATACATTCGGTGGCAAGAGTGCTATGTGCACAGCACTAGCGCTTTTCTTCTAGAATATGTCGCCGCTCCCACACGTCTCTTGTAAACCTGCTAACGAAGAGAATGCATACATAACAGCACTCCAAAGTCATAAGATTGTGTAATTTTCAACAGTGTTCTTAATGTGTAATATAAAAGTATTTAAAGATGTAGCTGCAACTTACAAAAATACGAAATATCCACTCAGTCGTCCACTGTACGTAGATACATTCGGTGTGAAGAATGCTATGTGCACAGCACTCGCGCTTTTCTTCTAGAATATGTCGCCGCTCCCACACGTCTCTTGTCAACCTGCTAACGAAGAAAATGCATACATAAGAGCACTCCAAAGTCATAAGATTTTGTAATTTTCAACAGTGTACTTAATGTGTAATATAAAAGTATTTAAAGATGTAGCTGCAACTTAGAAAAATACGAAATATCCACTCAGTCGTCCACTGTACGTAGATACATTCGGTGTGAAGAATGCGATGTGCACAGCACTAGCGCTTTTCTTCTAGAATATGACTCCGATCCCACACGTCTCTTGTCAACCTGCTAACGAAGAAAATGCATACATAAGAGCACTCCAAAGTCATAAGATTGTGTAATTATCAACAGAGTTCTTAATGTGTAATATAAAAGTATTTAAAGATGTAACTGCAACTTACATAAAATGCGAAATATCCACTCAGTCGTCCATTGGACGTAGATACATTCGGTGTGAAGAATGCTATGTGCACAGCACCAGCGCTTTTCTTCTAGAATATGTCGCCGCTCCCACACGTCTCTTGTCAACCTGCTAACGAAGTATATGCATACATAAGAGCACTCCAAAGTCATAAGATTGTGTAATTTTCAACAGTGTTCTTAATGTGTAATATAAAAGTATTTACAGATGTAGCTGCAACTTATAAAAATACGAAATATCCACTCAGTCGTCCACTGTACGTAGACACATTCGGAGTCAAGAATGCTATGTGCACAGCACGAGCGTTTTTCTTCTAGAATATGTCGCCGCTCCCACACGTCTCTTGTCAACCTGCTAACGAAGAAAATGCATACATAAGAGCACTCCAAAGTCATAAGATTGTGAAATTTTCAAAAGTGTTCTTAATGTGTAATATAAAAATATTTAAAGATGGAGCTGCAACTTACAAAAATACGAAATATCCACTCATTCGTCCACTGAACGTAGATACATTTGGTGTGAAGAATGCTATGTGCAGAGCACTAGCGCTTTTCTTCTAGAATATGACTCTGCTTCCACACGTCTCTAGTCAACCTGCTAACGAAGAAAATGCATACATAAGAGCACTTCAAAGCCATAAGATTGTGTAATTTTCATCAGTGATCTTAATGTGTAATATAAAAGTATTTAAAAATGTAGCTGCAACTTAACAAAAATACGAAATATCCACTCAGTCGTCCACTGTACGTAGATACATTCGGTGTGAAGAATGCTATGTGCACAGCACTTGCGCTTTTCTTCTAGAATATGTCGCCGCTCAAACACGTCTCTTGTCAACCTGCTAACGAAGAAAATGCATACATAAGAGCACTCCAAAGTCATAAGATTGTGTAATTTTCAACAGTGTTCTTAATGTGTAACATAAAAGGTTTTAAAGATGTAGCTGCAACTTACAAAAATACGAAATATCCACTCAGTCGTCCACTGTACGTAGATACATGCGGTGTGAAGAATGCTATGTGCACAGCACTAGCGCTTTTCTTCTAGAATATGTCGCCGCTCCCACACGTCTCTTGTCAACCTGCTAACGAAGAAAATGCATACATAAGAGCACTCCAAAGTCATAAGATTGTGTAATTTTCAACAGTGTTCTTAATGTGTAATATAAAAGTAATTAAAGATGTAGCTGCAACTTACAAAAATACGAAATATCCACTCAGTCGTCCACTGTACGTAGATACAGTCGGTATGAAGAATTCTATGTGCACAGCACTAGCGCTTTTCTTCTAGAATATGTCGCCGCTCCCACAAGTCTCTTGTCAACCAGCTAACGAAGAAACTGCATTCATAAGAGCACTCCAAAGTCATAAGATTGTGTAATTTTCAACAGTGTTCTTAATGTGTAATATAAAAGTATTTAAAGATGTAGCTGCAACTTACAAAAATACGAAATATCCACTCAGTCGTCCACTGTACGTAGATACATTCGGTGTGAAGAATGCTATGTGCACAGCACTAGCGCTTTTCTTCTAGAATATGTCGCCGCTCCCACACGTCTCTTGTCAACCTGCTAACGAAGAAAATGCATACGTAAGAGCACTCCAAAGACATAAGATTTTGTAATTTTCAACAGTGTACTTAATGTGTAATATAAAAGTATTTAAAGATGTAGCTGCAACTTAGAAGAATACGAAATATCCACTCAGTCGTCCACTGTACGTAGATACATTCGGTGTGAAGAATGCTATGTGCACAGCACTAGCGCTTTTCTTCTAGAATATGACTCCGATGCCACACGTCTCTTGTCAACCTGCTAACGAAGAAAATGCATAGATAAGAGCACTCCAAAGTCATAAGATTGTGTAATTTTCAACAGTGTTCTTAATATGTAGTGTAAAAGTATTTGAAGATGTAGCTACAACTTAAAAAAATACGAAATGTTCACTCAGTAGTCCACTGTACGTAGATACATTCGGTGTGAAGAATGCTATGTGCACAGCACTAGCGCTATTCTTCTAGAATATGACTCCGATACCACACGTCTCTTGTCAACCTGCTAACGAAGAAAATGCATACATAAGAGCACTCCAAAGTCATAAGATTGTGTAATTATCAACAGAGTTCTTAATGTGTAATATAAAAGAATTTAAAGATGTAACTGCAACTTACACATAATGCGAAATATCCACTCAGTCGTCCACTGTACGTAGATACATTCGGTGTGAAGAATGCTATGTGCACAGCACTAGCGCTTTTCTTCTAGAATATGTCGCCGCACCCACACGTCTCTTGTCAACCTGCTAACGAAGAAAATGCGTACATAAGAGCACTCCAAAGTCGTAAGATTTTGTAATTTTCAACAGTGTTCTTAATGTGTAATATAAAAGTATTTAAAGATGTAGCTGCAACTTATAAAAATACGAAATATCCACTCAGGCGTCCACTGTACGTAGATACATTCGGTGTCAAGAATGCTATGTGCACAGCACTAGCACTTTTCTTCTAGAATATGTCGCCGCTCCCACACGTCTCTTGTCAACCTGCTAACGAAGAAAATGCATACATAAGAGCACTCCAAAGTCATAAGATCGTGTAATTTTCAACAGTGTTCTTAATGTATAATATAAAAATATTTAAAGATGTAGCTGCAACTTACAAAAATACGAAATATCCACTCAGTCGTCCACTGTACGTAGATACATTCGGTGTGAAGAATGCTATGTGCACAGCACCAGCGCTTTTCTTCTAGAATATGTCGCCGCTCCCACACGTCTCTTGTCAACCTGCTAACGGAGAAAATGCATACATAAGAGCACTCCAAAGTCATAAGATTGTGTAATTTTCAACAGTGTTCTTAATGTGTAATATAAAAGTATTTAAAGATGTAGCTGCAACTTACAAAAATACGAAATATCCACTCAGTCGTCCACTGTACGTAGATACATTCGGTGTGAAGAATGCTATGTGCACAGCACTAGCGCTTTTCTTCTAGAATATGTCGCCGCTCCCACACGTCTCTTGTCAACCTGCTAACGAAGAAAATTCATACATAAGAGCACTCCAAAGACATAAGATTTTGTAATTTTCAACAGTGTACTTAATGTGTAATATAAAAGTATTTAAAGATGTAGCTGCAACTTAGAAGAATACGAAATATCCACTCAGTCGTCCACTGTACGTAGATACATTCGGTGTGAAGAATGCTATGTGCACAGCACTAGCGCTTTTCTTCTAGAATATGACTCCGATGCCACACGTCTCTTGTCAACCTGCTAACGAAGAAAATGCATAGATAAGAGCACTCCAAAGTCATAAGATTGTGTAATTTTCAACAGTGTTCTTCATATGTAGTATAAAAGTATTTGAAGATGTAGCTGCAACTTACAAAAATACGAAATGTTCACTCAGTAGTCCACTGTACGTAGATACATTCGGTGTGAAGAATGCTATGTGCACAGCACTAGCGCTTTTCTTCTAGAATATGACTCCGATACCACACGTCTCTTGTCAACCTGCTAACGAAGAAAATGCATACATAAGAGCACTCCAAAGTCATAAGATTGTGTAATTATCAACAGAGTTCTTAATGTGTAATATAAAAGAATTTAAATATGTAACTGCAACTTACACATAATGCGAAATATCCACTCAGTCGTCCACTGTACGTAGATACATTCGGTGTGAAGAATGCTATGTGCACAGCACTAGCGCTTTTCTTGTAGAATATGTCGCCGCTCCCACACGTCTCTTGTCAACCTGCTAACGGAGAAAATGCATACATAAGAGCACTCCAAAGTCGTAAGATTTTGTAATTTTCAACAGTGTTCTTAATGTGTAATATAAAAGTATTTAAAGATGTAGCTGCAACTTATAAAAATACGAAATATCCACTCAGGCGTCCACTGTACGTAGATACATTCGGTGGCAAGAGTGCTATGTGCACAGCACTAGCGCTTTTCTTCTAGAATATGTCGCCGCTCCCACACGTCTCTTGTCAACCTGCTAACGAAGAAAATGCATACATAACAGCACTCCAAAGTCATAAGATTGTGTAATTTTCAACAGTGTCCTTAATGTATAATATAAAAATATTTAAAGATGTAGCTGCAACTTACAAAAATACGAAATATCCACTCAGTCGTCCACTGTACGTAGATACATTCGGTGTGAAGAATGCTATGTGCACAGCACTAGCGCTTTTCTTCTAGAATATGTCGCCGCTCCCACACGTCTCTTGTAAACCTGCTAACGAAGAGAATGCATACATAACAGCACTCCAAAGTCATAAGATTGTGTAATTTTCAACAGTGTTCTTAATGTGTAATATAAAAGTATTTAAAGATGTAGCTGCAACTTCCAAAAATACGAAATATCCACTCAGTCGTCCACTGTACGTAGATACATTCGGTGTGAAGAATGCTATGTGCACAGCACTCGCGCTTTTCTTCTAGAATATGTCGCCGCTCCCACACGTCTCTTGTCAACCTGCTAACGAAGAAAATGCATACATAAGAGCACTCCAAAGTCATAAGATTTTGTAATTTTCAACAGTGTACTTAATGTGTAATATAAAAGTATTTAAAGATGTAGCTGCAACTTAGAAAAATACGAAATATCCACTCAGTCGTCCACTGTACGTAGATACATTCGGTGTGAAGAATGCGATGTGCACAGCACTAGCGCTTTTCTTCTAGAATATGACTCCGATCCCACACGTCTCTTGTCAACCTGCTAACGAAGAAAATGCATACATAAGAGCACTCCAAAGTCATAAGATTGTGTAATTATCAACAGAGTTCTTAATTTGTAATATAAAAGTGTTTAAAGATGTAACTGCAACTTACATAAAATGCGAAATATCCACTCAGTCGTCCATTGGACGTAGATACATTCGGTGTGAAGAATGCTATGTGCACAGCACCAGCGCTTTTCTTCTAGAATATGTCGCCGCTCCCACACGTCTCTTGTCAACCTGCTAACGAAGTATATGCATACATAAGAGCACTCCAAAGTCATAAGATTGTGTAATTTTCAACAGTGTTCTTAATGTGTAATATAAAAGTATTTACAGATGTAGCTGCAACTTATAAAAATACGAAATATCCACTCAGTCGTCCACTGTACGTAGACACATTCGGAGTCAAGAATGCTATGTGCACAGCACTAGAGTTTTTCTTCTAGAATATGTCGCCGCTCCCACACGTCTCTTGTCAACCTGCTAACGAAGAAAATGCATACATAAGAGCACTCCAAAGTCATAAGATTGTGAAATTTTCAAAAGTGTTCTTAATGTGTAATATAAAAATATTTAAAGATGTAGCTGCAACTTACAAAAATACGAAATATCCACTCATTCGTCCACTGAACGTAGATACATTTGGTGTGAAGAATGCTATGTGCAGAGCACTAGCGCTTTTCTTCTAGAATATGTCGCCGCTCCCACACGTCTCTTGTCAACCTGCTAACGAAGAGAATGCATACATAACAGCCCTCCTAAGTCATAAGATTGTGTAATTTTCAACAGTGTTCTTAATGTGTAATATAAAAGTATTTATAGATGTAGCTGCAACTTACAAAAATACGATATATCCTCTCAGTCGTCCACTGTACGTAGATACATTCAGTGTGAAGAATGCTATGTGCGCAGCACCAGCGCTTTTCTTCTATAATATGTCGCCGCTCCCACACGTCTCTTGTCAACCTGCTAACGAAGAAAATGCATACATAAGAGCACTCCAAAGTCATAAGATTGTGTAATTTTCAACAGTGTTCTTAATGTGTAATATAAAAGTATTTAAAGATGTAGCTGCAACTTAACAAAAATACGAAATATCCACTCAGTCGTCCACTGTACGTAGATACATTCGGTGTGAAGAATGCTATGTGCACAGCACTTGCGCTTTTTTCTAGAATATGTCGCCGCTCAAACACGTCTCTCGTCAACCTGCTAACGAAGAAAATGCATACATAAGAGCACTCCAAAGTCATAAGATTGTGTAATTTTCAACAGTGTTCTTAATGTGTAACATAAAAGATTTTAAAGATGTAGCTGCAACTTACAAAAATACGAAATATCCACTCAGTCGTCCACTGTACGTAGATACATTCGGTGTGAAGAATGCTATGTGCACAGCACTAGCCCTTATCTTCTAGAATATGTCGCCGCTCCCACCCGTCTCTTGTCAACCTGCTAACGAAGAAAATGCATACATAAGAGCACTCCAAAGTCATAAGATTTTGTAATTTTCAACAGTGTACTTAATGTGTAATATAAAAGTATTTAAAGATGTAGCTGCAACTTAGAAAAATACGAAATATACACTCAGTCGTCCACTGTACGTAGATACATTCGGTGTGAAGAATGCTATGTGCACAGCACTAGCGCTTTTCTTCTAGAATATGTCGCCGCTCCCACACGTCTCTTGTCAACCTGCTAACGAAGAAAATGCATACATAAGAGCACTCCAAAGTCATAAGATTGTGTAATTTTCAACAGTGTTCTTAATGTGTAATATAAAAGTATTTAAAGATGTAACTGCAACTTACAAAAATACGAAATATCCACTCAGTCGTCCACTGTACGTAGATACATTCGGTGTGAAGAATGCTATGTGCACAGCACTAGCGCTTATCTTCTAGAATATGTCGCCGCTCCCACACGTCTCTTGTCAACCTGCTAACGAAGAAAATGCATACATAAGAGCACTCCAAAGTCATAAGATTTTGTAATTTTCAACAGTGTACTTAATGTGTAATATAAAAGTATTTAAAGATGTAGCTTTAACTTAGAAAAATACGAAATATCCACTCAGTCGTCCACTGTACGTAGATACAGTCGGTATGAAGAATTCTATGTGCACAGCACTAGCGCTTTTCTTCTTGAATATGTCGCCGCTCCCACACGTCTCTTGTCAACCTGCTAACGAAGAAAATGCATACATAAGAGCACTCCAAAGTCATAAGATTGTGTAATTTTCAACAGTGTTCTTAATGTGTAATATAAAAGTATTTAAAGATGTAGCTGCAACTTTCAAAAATACGAAACATCCACTCAGTCGTCCACTGTACGTAGGTACAGTTGGTATGAAGAATTCTATGTGCACAGCACTAGCGCTTTTCTTCTAGAATATGTCGCCACTCCCACACGTCTCTTGTCAACCTGCTAACGAAGAAACTGCATTCATAAGAGCACTCCAAAGTCATAACATTGTGTAATTTTCAACAGTGTTCTTAATGTGTAATATAAAAGTATTTAAAGATGTAGGTGCAACTTACAAAAATACGAAATATCCACTCAGTCGTCCACTGTACATAGATACATTCGGTGTGAAGAATGCTATGTGCAGAGCACTAGCGCTTTTCTTCTAGAATATGTCGCCGCTCCCACACGTCTCTTGTCAACCTGCTAACGAAGAAAATGCATACATAACAGCACTCCAATGTCATAAGATTGTGTAATTTTCAACAGTGTTCTTAATGTGTAATATAAAAGTATTTATAGATGTAGCTGCAACTTACAAAAATACGAAATATCCACTCTGTCGTCCACTCTACGTAGATACATTCAGTGTGAAGAATGCTATGTGCACAGCACCAGCGCTTTTCTTCTAGAATATGTCGCCGCTCCCACACGTCTCTTGTCAAGCTGCTAACGAAGAAAATGCATACATAAGAGCACTCCAAAGTCATAAGATTTTGTAATTTTCAACGGTGTACTTAATGTGTAAAATAAAAGTATTTAAAGATGTAGCTGCAACTTAGAAGAATACGAAATATCCACTCAGTCGTCCCCTGTACGTAGATACATTCGGTGTGAAGAATGCTATGTGCACAGCACTAGCGCTTTTCTTCTAGAATATGACTCCGATGCCACACGTCTCTTGTCAACCTGCTAACGAAGAAAATGCATAGATAAGAGCACTCCAAAGTCATAAGATTGTGTAATTTTCAACAGTGTTCTTAATATGTAGTATAAAAGTATTTGAAGATGTAGCTGCAACTTACAAAAATACGAAATGTTCACTCAGTAGTCCACTGTACGTAGATACATTCGGTGTGAAGAATGCTATGTGCACAGCACTAGCGCTTTTCTTCTAGAATATGACTCCGATACCACACGTCTCTTGTCAACCTGCTAACGAAGAAAATGCATACATAAGAGCACTCCAAAGTCATAAGATTGTGTAATTATCAACAGAGTTCTTAATGTGTAATATAAAAGAATTTAAATATGTAACTGCAACTTACACATAATGCGAAATATCCACTCAGTCGTCCACTGTACCTAGATACATTCGGTGTGAAGAATGCTATGTGCACAGCACTAGCGCTTTTCTTGTAGAATATGTCGCCGCTCCCACACGTCTCTTGTCAACCTGCTAACGAAGAAAATGCATACATAAGAGCACTCCAAAGTCGTAAGATTTTGTAATTTTCAACAGTGTTCTTAATGTGTAATATAAAAGTATTTAAAGATGTAGCTGCAACTTATAAAAATACGAAATATCCACTCAGGCGTCCACTGTACGTAGATACATTCGGTGGCAAGAGTGCTATGTGCACAGCACTAGCGCTTTTCTTCTAGAATATGTCGCCGCTCCCACACGTCTCTTGTCAACCTGCTAACGAAGAAAATGCATACATAACAGCACTCCAAAGTCATAAGATTGTGTAATTGTCAACAGTGTCCTTAATGTATAATATAAAAATATTTAAAGATGTAGCTGCAACTTACAAAAATACGAAATATCCACTCAGTCGTCCACTGTACGTAGATACATTCGGTGTGAAGAATGCTATGTGCACAGCACTAGCGCTTTTCTTCTAGAATATGTCGCCGCTCCCACACGTCTCTTGTAAACCTGCTAACGAAGAGAATGCATACATAACAGCACTCCAAAGTCATAAGATTGTGTAATTTTCAACAGTGTTCTTAATGTGTAATATAAAAGTATTTAAAGATGTAGCTGCAACTTACAAAAATACGAAATATCCACTCAGTCGTCCACTGTACGTAGATACATTCGGTGTGAAGAATGCTATGTGCACAGCACTCGCGCTTTTCTTCTAGAATATGTCGCCGCTCCCACACGTCTCTTGTCAACCTGCTAACGAAGAAAATGCATACATAAGAGCACTCCAAAGTCATAAGATTTTGTAATTTTCAACAGTGTACTTAATGTGTAATATAAAAGTATTTAAAGATGTAGCTGCAACTTAGAAAAATACGAAATATCCACTCAGTCGTCCACTGTACGTAGATACATTCGGTGTGAAGAATGCGATGTGCACAGCACTAGCGCTTTTCTTCTAGAATATGACTCCGATCCCACACGTCTCTTGTCAACCTGCTAACGAAGAAAATGCATACATAAGAGCACTCCAAAGTCATAAGATTGTGTAATTATCAACAGAGTTCTTAATGTGTAATATAAAAGTATTTAAAGATGTAACTGCAACTTACATAAAATGCGAAATATCCACTCAGTCGTCCATTGGACGTAGATACATTCGGTGTGAAGAATGCTATGTGCACAGCACCAGCGCTTTTCTTCTAGAATATGTCGCCGCTCCCACACGTCTCTTGTCAACCTGCTAACGAAGTATATGCATACATAAGAGCACTCCAAAGTCATAAGATTGTGTAATTTTCAACAGTGTTCTTAATGTGTAATATAAAAGTATTTACAGATGTAGCTGCAAGTTATAAAAATACGAAATATCCACTCAGTCGTCCACTGTACGTAGACACATTCGGAGTCAAGAATGCTATGTGCACAGCACTAGCGTTTTTCTTCTAGAATATGTCGCCGCTCCCACACGTCTCTTGTCAACCTGCTAACGAAGAAAATGCATACATAAGAGCACTCCAAAGTCATAAGATTGTGAAATTTTCAAAAGTGTTCTTAATGTGTAATATAAAAATATTTAAAGATGTAGCTGCAACTTACAAAAATACGAAATATCCACTCATTCGTCCACTGAACGTAGATACATTTGGTGTGAAGAATGCTATGTGCAGAGCACTAGCGCTTTTCTTCTAGAATATGTCGCCGCTCCCACACGTCTCTTGTCAACCTGCTAACGAAGAGAATGCATACATAACAGCCCTCCTAAGTCATAAGATTGTGTAATTTTCAACAGTGTTCTTAATGTGTAATATAAAAGTATTTATAGATGTAGCTGCAACTTACAAAAATACGATATATCCTCTCAGTCGTCCACTGTACGTAGATACATTCAGTGTGAAGAATGCTATGTGCGCAGCACCAGCGCTTTTCTTCTATAATATGTCGCCGCTCCCACACGTCTCTTGTCAACCTGCTAACGAAGAAAATGCATACATAAGAGCACTCCAAAGTCATAAGATTGTGTAATTTTCAACAGTGTTCTTAATGTGTAATATAAAAGTATTTAAAGATGTAGCTGCAACTTAACAAAAATACGAAATATCCACTCAGTCGTCCACTGTACGTAGATACATTCGGTGTGAAGAATGCTATGTGCACAGCACTTGCGCTTTTTTCTAGAATATGTCGCCGCTCAAACACGTCTCTCGTCAACCTGCTAACGAAGAAAATGCATACATAAGAGCACTCCAAAGTCATAAGATTGTGTAATTTTAAACAGTGTTCTTAATGTGTAACATAAAAGATTTTAAAGATGTAGCTGCAACTTACAAAAATACGAAATATCCACTCAGTCGTCCACTGTACGTAGATACATTCGGTGTGAAGAATGCTATGTGCACAGCACTAGCCCTTATCTTCTAGAATATGTCGCCGCTCCCACCCGTCTCTTGTCAACCTGCTAACGAAGAAAATGCATACATAAGAGCACTCCAAAGTCATAAGATTTTGTAATTTTCAACAGTGTACTTAATGTGTAATATAAAAGTATTTAAAGATTTAGCTGCAACTTAGAAAAATACGAAATATACACTCAGTCGTCCACTGTACGTAGATACATTCAGTGTGAAGAATGCTATGTGCACAGCACTAGCGCTTTTCTTCTAGAATATGTCGCCGCTCCCACACGTCTCTTGTCAACCTGCTAACGAAGAAAATGCATACATAAGAGCACTCCAAAGTCATAAGATTGTGTAATTTTCAACAGTGTTCTTAATGTGTAATATAAAAGTATTTAAAGATGTAACTGCAACTTACAAAAATACGAAATATCCACTCAGTCGTCCACTGTACGTAAATACATTCGGTGTGAAGAATGCTATGTGCACAGCACTAGCGCTTTTCTTCTAGAATATGTCGCCGCTCCCACACGTCTCTTGTCAACCTGCTAACGAAGAAAATGCATACATAAGAGCACTCCAAAGTCATAAGATTTTGTAATTTTCAACAGTGTACTTAATGTGTAATATAAAAGTATTTAAAGATGTAGCTGCAACTTAGAAAAATACGAAATATCCACTCAGTCGTCCACCGTACGTAGATACAGTCGGTATGAAGAATTCTATGTGCACAGCACTAGCGCTTTTCTTCTAGAATATGTCGCCGCTCCCACACGTCTCTTGTCAACCTGCTAACGAAGAAAATGCATACATAAGAGCACTCCAAAGTCATAAGATTGTGTAATTTTCAACAGTGTTCTTAATGTGTAATATAAAAGTATTTAAAGATGTA
This sequence comes from Schistocerca gregaria, assembly GCF_023897955.1. Taxonomy (NCBI): domain Eukaryota; kingdom Metazoa; phylum Arthropoda; class Insecta; order Orthoptera; family Acrididae; genus Schistocerca; species Schistocerca gregaria. Next base: position 252,062,000 of record NC_064927.1, read on the forward strand.
GCTGCAACTTTCAAAAATACGAAACATCCACTCAGTCGTCCACTGTACGTAGGTACAGTCGGTATGAAGAATTCTATGTGCACAGCACTAGCGCTTTTCTTCTAGAATATGTCGCCACTCCCACACGTCTCTTGTCAACCTGCTAACGAAGAAACTGCATTCATAAGAGCACTCCAAAGTCATAAGATTGTGTAATTTTCAACAGTGTTCTTAATGTGTAATATAAAAGTATTTAAAGATGTAGGTGCAACTTACAAAAATACGAAATATCCACTCAGTCGTCCACTGTACGTAGATACATTCGGTGTGAAGAATGCTATGTGCACAGCACTAGCGCTTTTATTCTAGAATATGTCGCCGCTCCCACACGTCTCTTGTCAACCTGCTAACGAAGAAAATGCATACATAACAGCACTCCAATGTCATAAGATTGTGTAATTTTCAACAGTGTTATTAATGTGTAATATAAAAGTATTTATAGATGTAGCTGCAACTTACAAAAATACGAAATATCCACTCTGTCGTCCACTCTACGTAGATACATTCAGTGTGAAGAATGCTATGTGCACAGCACCAGCGCTTTTCTTCTAGAATATGTCGCCGCTCCCACACGTCTCTTGTCAAGCTGCTAACGAAGAAAATGCATACATAAGAGCACTCCAAAGTCATAAGATTTTGTAATTTTCAACGGTGTACTTAATGTGTAAAATAAAAGTATTTAAAGATGTAGCTGCAACTTAGAAGAATACGAAATATCCACTCAGTCGTCCACTGTACGTAGATACATTCGGTGTGAAGAATGCTATGTGCACAGCACTAGCGCTTTTCTTCTAGAATATGACTCCGATGCCACACGTCTCTTGTCAACCTGCTAACGAAGAAAATGCATACATAAGAGCACTCCAATGTCATAAGATTGTGTAATTTTCAACAGTGTTCTTAATATGTAGTATAAAAGTATTTGAAGATGTAGCTGCAACTTACAAAAATACGAAATGTTCACTCAGTAGTCCACTGTACGTAGATACATTCGGTGTGAAGAATGCTATGTGCACAGCACTTGCGCTTTTCTTCTAGAATATGACTCTGATACCACACGTCTCTTGTCAACCTGCTACCGAAGAAAATGCATACATAAGAGCACTCCAAAGTCATAAGATTGTGTAATTATCAACAGTGTTCTTAATGTGTAATATAAAAGAATTTAAAGATGTAACTGCAACTTACACATAATGCGAAATACCCACTCAGTCGTCCACTGTACGTAGATACATTCGGTGTGAAGAATGCTATGTGCACAGCACTAGCGCTTTTCTTCTAGAATATGTCGCCGCTCCCACACGTCTCTTGTCAACCTGCTAACGAAGAAAATGCATACATAAGAGCACTCCAAAGTCGTAAGATTTTGTAATTTTCAACAGTGTTCTTAATGTATAATATAAAAATATTTAAAGATGTAGCTGCAACTTACAAAAATACGAAATATCCACTCAGTCGTCCACTGTACGTAGATACATTCGGTGTCAAGAATGCTATGTGCACAGCACTAGCGCTTTTCTTTTAGAATATGTCGCTTCTCCCACACGTCTCTTGTCAACCTGCTAACGAAGAAAATGCATACATAAGAGCACTCCAAAGTCATAAGATTGTGTAATTTTCAACAGTGTTCTTAATGTATAATATAAAAATATTTAAAGATGTAGCTGCAACTTACAAAAATACGAAATATCCACTCAGTCGTCCACTGTACGTAGATACATTCGGTGTGGAGAATGCTATGGGCACAGCACTAGCGCTTTTCTTCTAGAATATGTCGCCGCTCCCACACGTCTCTTGTCAACCTGCTAACGAAGAGAATGCATACATAACAGCACTCCAAAGTCATAAGATTGTGTAATTTTCAACTGTGTTCTTAATGTGTAATATAAAAGTATTTAAAGATGTAGCTACAACTTACAAAAATACGAAATATCCACTAAGTCGTCCACTGTACGTAGATACATTCGGTGTGAAGAATGCTATGTGCACAGCACTAGCGCTTTTCTTCTAGAATATGACTCAGATCCCACACGTCTCTTGTCAACCTGCTAACGAAGAAAATGTATACATAAGAGCACTCCAAAGTCATAACATTGTGTAATTATCAAAAGAGTTCTTAATGTGTAATATAAAAGTATTTAAAGATGTAACTGCAACTTACATAAAATGCGAAATATCCACTCAGTCGTCCACTGTACGTAGATACATTCGGTGTGAAGAATGCTATGTGCACAGCACCAGCGCTTTTCTTCTAGAATATGTCGCCGCTCCCACACGTCTCTTGTCAACCTGCTAACGAAGTATATGCATGCATAAGAGCACTCCAAAGTCATAAGATTGTGTAATTTTCCACAGTGTTCTTAATGTGTAATATAAAAGTATTTACAGATGTAGCTGCAACTTATAAAAATACGAAATATCCACTCAGTCGTCCACTGTACGTAGACACATTCGGAGTCAAGAATGCTATGTGCACAGCACTAGCGCTTTTCTTCTAGAATATGTCGCCGCTCCCACACGTCTCTTGTCAACCTGCTAACGAAGTATATGCATACATAAGAGCACTCCAAAGTCATAAGATTGTGTAATTTTCAAAAGTGTTCTTAATGTGTAATATAAAAATATTTAAAGATGTAGCTGCAACTTACAAAAATACGAAATATCCACTCATTCGTCCACTGAACGTAGATACATTCGGTGTGAAGAATGCTATGTGCAGAGCACTAGCGCTTTTCTTCTAGAATATGTCGCCGCTCCCACACGTCTCTTGTCAACCTGCTAACGAAGAGAATGCATACATAACAGCCCTCCTAAGTCATAAGATTGTGTAATTTTCAACAGTGTTCTTAATGTGTAATATAAAAGTATTTATAGATGTAGCTGCAACTTACAAAAATACGAAATATCCTCTCAGTCGTCCACTGTACGTAGATACATTCAGTGTGAAGAATGCTATGTGCGCAGCACCAGCGCTTTTCTTCTATAATATGTCGCCGCTCCCACACGTCTCTTGTCAACCTGCTAACGAAGTATATGCATACATAAGAGCACTCCAAAGTCATAGGATTTTGTAATTTTCAACAGTGTACTTAATGTGTAATATAAAAGTATTTAAATATGTAGCTGCAACTTAGAAAAATACGAAATATCCACTAAGTCGTCCACTGTACGTAGATACATTCGGTGTGAAGAATGCTATGTGCACAGCACTAGCGCTTTTCTTCTAGAATATGACTCCGATCCCACACGTCTCTTGTCAACCTGCTAACGAAGAAAATGCATACATAAGAGCACTCCAAAGTCATAAGATTGTGTAATTATCAACACAGTTCTTAATGTGTAATATAAAAGTATTTAAAGATGTAACTGCAACTTACATAAAATGCGAAATATCCACTCAGTCGTCCACTGTACGTAGATACATCCGGTGTGAAGAATGCTATGTGCACAGCACCAGCGCTTTTCTTCTAGAATATGTCGCCGCTCCCACACGTCTCTTGTCAACCTGCTAACGAAGTATATGCATACATAAGAGCACTCCAAAGTCATAAGATTGTGTAATTTTCAACAGTGTTCTTAATGTGTAATATAAAAGTATTTACAGATGTAGCTGCAACTTATAAAAATACGAAATATCCACTCAGTCGTCCACTGTACGTAGACACATTCGGAGTCAAGAATGCTATGTGCACAGCACTAGCGCTTTTCTTCTAGAATATGTCGCCGCTCCCACACGTCTCTTGTCAACCTGCTAACGAAGTATATGCATACATAAGAGCACTCCAAAGTCATACGATTTTGTAATTTTCAACAGTGTACTTAATGTGTAATATAAAAGTATTTAAAGATGTAGCTGCAACTTAGAAAAATACAAAATATCCACTAAGTCGTCCACTGTACGTAGATGCATTCGGTGTGAAGAATGCTATGTGCACAGCACTAGCGCTTTTCTTCTAGAATATGACTCCGATCCCACACGTCTCTTGTCAACCTGCTAACGAAGAGAATGCATACATAACAGCCCTCCTAAGTCATAAGATTGTGTAATTTTCAACAGTGTTCTTAATGTGTAATATAAAAGTATTTATAGATGTAGCTGCAACTTACAAAAATACGAAATATCCTCTCAGTCGTCCACTGTACGTAGATACATTCAGTGTGAAGAATGCTATGTGCGCAGCACCAGCGCTTTTCTTCTATAATATGACTCCGATCCCACACGTCTCTTGTCAACCTGCTAACGAAGAAAATGCATACATAAGAGCACTCCAAAGTCATAAAATTGTGTAATTTTCAACAGTGTTCTTAATGTGTAATATAAAAGTATTTAAATATGTAGCTGCAACTTACAAAAATACGAAATATCCACTCAGTCGTCCACTGTACGTAGATACATTCGGTGTGAAGAATGCTATGTGCACAGCACTAGCGCTTTTCTTCTAGAATATGTCGCCGCTCCCACACGTCTCTTGTCAACCTGCTAACGAAGAAAATGCATACATAAGAGCACTCCAAAGTCATAAGATTTTGTAATTTTCAACAGTGTACTTAATGTGTAATATAAAAGTATTTAAAGATGTAGCTGCAACTTAGAAAAATACGAAATATCCACTAAGTCGTCCACTGTACGTAGATACATTCGGTGTGAAGAATGCTATGTGCACAGCACTAGCGCTTTTCTTCTAGAATATGACTCCGATCCCACACGTCTCTTGTCAACCTGCTAACGAAGAAAATGCATACATAAGAGCACTCCAAAGTCATAAGATTGTGTAATTATCAACAGAGTTCTTAATGTGTAATATAAAAGTTTTTAAAGATGTAACTGCATCTTACATAAAATGCGAAATATCCACTCAGTCGTCCACTGTACGTAGATACATTCGGTGTGAAGAATGCTATGTGCACAGCACCAGCGCTTTTCTTCTAGTATATGTCGCCGCTCCCACACGTCTCTTGTCAACCTGCTAACGAAGTATATGCATACATAAGAGCACTCCAAAGTCATAAGATTGTGTAATTTTCAACAGTGTTCTTAATGTGTAATATAAAAGTATTTACAGATGTAGCTGCAACTTATAAAAATACGAAATATCCACTCAGTCGTCCACTGTACGTAGACACATTCGGAGTCAAGAATGCTATGTGCACAGCACTAGCGCTTTTCTTCTAGAATATGTCGCCGCTCCCACACGTCTCTTGTCAACCTGCTAACGAAGAAAATGCATACATAAGAGCACTCCAAAGTCGTAAGATTTTGTAATTTTCAACAGTGTTCTTAATGTGTAATATAAAAGTATTTAAAGATGTAGCTGCAACTTATAAAAATACGAAATATCCACTCAGGCGTCCACTGTACGTAGATACATTCGGTGTCAAAAAAACTATGTGCACAGTACTAGCGCTTTTCTTCTAGAATATGTCGCCGCTCCCACACGTCTCTTGTCAACCTGCTAACGAGGTATATGCATACATAAGAGCACTCCAAAGTCATAAGATTGTGTAATTTTGAACAGTGTTCTTAATGTGTAATATAAAAGTATTTACAGATGTAGCTGCAACTTATAAAAATACGAAATATCCACTCAGTCGTCCACTGTACGTAGACACATTCGGAGTCAAGATTGCTATGTGCACAGCACTAGCGCTTTTCTTCTAGAATATGTCGCCGCTCCCACACGTCTCTTGTCAACCTGCTAACGAAGAAAATGCATACATAAGAGCACTCCAAAGTCGTAAGATTTTGTAATTTTCAACAGTGTTCTTAATGTGTAATATAAAAGTATTTAAAGATGTAGCTGCAACTTATAAAAATACGAAATATCCACTCAGGCGTCCACTGTACGTAGATACATTCGGTGTCAAGAATGCTATGTGCACAGCACTAGCGCTTTTCTTCTAGAATATGTCGCCGCTCCCACACGTCTCTTGTCAACCTGCTAACGAAGAAAATGCATACATAAGAGCACTCCAAAGTCATAAGATTGTGTAATTTACAACAGTGTTCTTAATGTGTAATATAAAACTATTTAAAGATGTAGCTGCAACTTATAAAAATACGAAATATCCACTCAGGCGTCCACTGTACGTAGATACATTCGGTGTCAAGAATGCTATGTGCACAGCACTAGCGCTTTTCTTCTAGAATACGTCGCCGCTCCCACACGTCTCTTGTCAACCTGCTAACGAAGTATATGCATACATAAGAGCACTCCAAAGTCATAAGATTGTGTAATTTTCAACAGTGTTCTTAATGTGTAATATAAAAGTATTTATAGATGTAGCTGCAACTTACAAAAATACGAAATATCCTCTCAGTCGTCCACTGTACGTAGATACATTCAGTGTGAAGAATGCTATGTGCGCAGCACCAGCGCTTTTCTTCTATAATATGTCGCCGCTCCCACACGTCTCTTGTCAACCTGCTAACGAAGTATATGCATACATAAGAGCACTCCAAAGTCATAGGATTTTGTAATTTTCAACAGTGTACTTAATGTGTAATATAAAAGTATTTAAATATGTAGCTGCAACTTAGAAAAATACGAAATATCCACTAAGTCGTCCACTGTACGTAGATACATTCGGTGTGAAGAATGCTATGTGCACAGCACTAGCGCTTTTCTTCTAGAATATGACTCCGATCCCACACGTCTCTTGTCAACCTGCTAACGAAGAAAATGCATACATAAGAGCACTCCAAAGTCATAAGATTGTGTAATTATCAACACAGTTCTTAATGTGTAATATAAAAGTATTTAAAGATGTAACTGCAACTTACATAAAATGCGAAATATCCACTCAGTCGTCCACTGTACGTAGATACATCCGGTGTGAAGAATGCTATGTGCACAGCACCAGCGCTTTTCTTCTAGAATATGTCGCCGCTCCCACACGTCTCTTGTCAACCTGCTAACGAAGTATATGCATACATAAGAGCACTCCAAAGTCATAAGATTGTGTAATTTTCAACAGTGTTCTTAATGTGTAATATAAAAGTATTTACAGATGTAGCTGCAACTTATAAAAATACGAAATATCCACTCAGTCGTCCACTGTACGTAGACACATTCGGAGTCAAGAATGCTATGTGCACAGCACTAGCGCTTTTCTTCTAGAATATGTCGCCGCTCCCACACGTCTCTTGTCAACCTGCTAACGAAGTATATGCATACATAAGAGCACTCCAAAGTCATAAGATTTTGTAATTTTCAACAGTGTACTTAATGTGTAATATAAAAGTATTTAAAGATGTAGCTGCAACTTAGAAAAATACAAAATATCCACTAAGTCGTCCACTGTACGTAGATGCATTCGGTGTGAAGAATGCTATGTGCACAGCACTAGCGCTTTTCTTCTAGAATATGACTCCGATCCCACACGTCTCTTGTCAACCTGCTAACGAAGAGAATGCATACATAACAGCCCTCCTAAGTCATAAGATTGTGTAATTTTCAACAGTGTTCTTAATGTGTAATATAAAAGTATTTATAGATGTAGCTGCAACTTACAAAAATACGAAATATCCTCTCAGTCGTCCACTGTACGTAGATACATTCAGTGTGAAGAATGCTATGTGCGCAGCACCAGCGCTTTTCTTCTATAATATGACTCCGATCCCACACGTCTCTTGTCAACCTGCTAACGAAGAAAATGCATACATAAGAGCACTCCAAAGTCATAAAATTGTGTAATTTTCAACAGTGTTCTTAATGTGTAATATAAAAGTATTTAAATATGTAGCTGCAACTTACAAAAATACGAAATATCCACTCAGTCGTCCACTGTACGTAGATACATTCGGTGTGAAGAATGCTATGTGCACAGCACTAGCGCTTTTCTTCTAGAATATGTCGCCGCTCCCACACGTCTCTTGTCAACCTGCTAACGAAGAAAATGCATACATAAGAGCACTCCAAAGTCATAAGATTTTGTAATTTTCAACAGTGTACTTAATGTGTAATATAAAAGTATTTAAAGATGTAGCTGCAACTTAGAAAAATACGAAATATCCACTAAGTCGTCCACTGTACGTAGATACATTCGGTGTGAAGAATGCTATGTGCACAGCACTAGCGCTTTTCTTCTAGAATATGACTCCGATCCCACACGTCTCTTGTCAACCTGCTAACGAAGAAAATGCATACATAAGAGCACTCCAAAGTCATAAGATTGTGTAATTATCAACAGAGTTCTTAATGTGTAATATAAAAGTTTTTAAAGATGTAACTGCATCTTACATAAAATGCGAAATATCCACTCAGTCGTCCACTGTACGTAGATACATTCGGTGTGAAGAATGCTATGTGCACAGCACCAGCGCTTTTCTTCTAGTATATGTCGCCGCTCCCACACGTCTCTTGTCAACCTGCTAACGAAGTATATGCATACATAAGAGCACTCCAAAGTCATAAGATTGTGTAATTTTCAACAGTGTTCTTAATGTGTAATATAAAAGTATTTACAGATGTAGCTGCAACTTATAAAAATACGAAATATCCACTCAGTCGTCCACTGTACGTAGACACATTCGGAGTCAAGAATGCTATGTGCACAGCACTAGCGCTTTTCTTCTAGAATATGTCGCCGCTCCCACACGTCTCTTGTCAACCTGCTAACGAAGAAAATGCATACATAAGAGCACTCCAAAGTCGTAAGATTTTGTAATTTTCAACAGTGTTCTTAATGTGTAATATAAAAGTATTTAAAGATGTAGCTGCAACTTATAAAAATACGAAATATCCACTCAGGCGTCCACTGTACGTAGATACATTCGGTGTCAAAAAAACTATGTGCACAGTACTAGCGCTTTTCTTCTAGAATATGTCGCCGCTCCCACACGTCTCTTGTCAACCTGCTAACGAGGTATATGCATACATAAGAGCACTCCAAAGTCATAAGATTGTGTAATTTTGAACAGTGTTCCTAATGTGTAATATAAAAGTATTTACAGATGTAGCTGCAACTTATAAAAATACGAAATATCCACTCAGTCGTCCACTGTACGTAGACACATTCGGAGTCAAGATTGCTATGTGCACAGCACTAGCGCTTTTCTTCTAGAATATGTCGCCGCTCCCACACGTCTCTTGTCAACCTGCTAACGAAGAAAATGCATACATAAGAGCACTCCAAAGTCGTAAGATTTTGTAATTTTCAACAGTGTTCTTAATGTGTAATATAAAAGTATTTAAAGATGTAGCTGCAACTTATAAAAATACGAAATATCCACTCAGGCGTCCACTGTACGTAGATACATTCGGTGTCAAGAATGCTATGTGCACAGCACTAGCGCTTTTCTTCTAGAATATGTCGCCGCTCCCACACGTCTCTTGTCAACCTGCTAACGAAGAAAATGCATACATAAGAGCACTCCAAAGTCATAAGATTGTGTAATTTACAACAGTGTTCTTAATGTGTAATATAAAACTATTTAAAGATGTAGCTGCAACTTATAAAAATACGAAATATCCACTCAGGCGTCCACTGTACGTAGATACATTCGGTGTCAAGAATGCTATGTGCACAGCACTAGCGCTTTTCTTCTAGAATATGTCGCCGCTCCCACACGTCTCTTGTCAACCTGCTAACGAAGAAAATGCATACATAAGAGCACTCCAAAGTCATAAGATTGTGTAATTTTCAACAGTGTTCTTAATGTATAATATAAAAATATTTAAAGGTGTAGCTGCAACTTACAAAAATACGAAATATCCACTCAGTCGTCCACTGTACGTAGATACATTCGGTGTGAAGAATGCTATGTGCACAGCACTAGCGCTTTTCTTCTAGAATATGTCGCCGCTCCCACACGTCTCTTGTCAACCTGCTAACGAAGAGAATGCATACATAACAGCACTCCAAAGTCATAAGATTGTGTAATTTTCAACAGTGTTCTTAATGTGTAATATAAAAGTATTTAAAGATGTAGCTGCAACTTACAAAAATACGAAATATCCACTCACTCGTCCACTGTACGTAGATACATTCGGTGTGAAGAATGCTATGTGCACAGCACTAGCGCTTTTCTTCTAGAATATGTCGCCGCTCCCACACGTCTCTTGTCAACCTGCTAACGAAGAAAATGCATACATAAGAGCACTCCAAAGTCATAAGATTTTGTAATTTTCAACAGTGTACTTAATGTGTAATATAAAAGTATTTAAAGATGTAGCTGCAACTTAGAAAAATACGAAATATCCACTAAGTCGTCCACTGTACGTAGATACATTCGGTGTGAAGAATGCTATGTGCACAGCACTAGCGCTTTTGTTCTAGAATATGACTCCGATCCCACACGTCTCTTGTCAACCTGCTAACGAAGAAAATGCATACATAAGAGCACTCCAAAGTCATAAGATTGTGTAATTATCAACAGAGTTCTTAATGTGTAATATAAAAGTATTTAAAGATGTAACTGCAACTTACATAAAATGCGAAATATCCACTCAGTCGTCCACTGTACGTAGATACATTCGGTGTGAAGAATGCTATGTGCACAGCACCAGCGCTTTTCTTCTAGAATATGTCGCCGCTCCCACACGTCTCTTGTCAACCTGCTAACGAAGTATATGCATACATAAGAGCACTCCAAAGTCATAAGATTGTGTAATTTTCAACAGTGTTCTTAATGTGTAATATAAAAGTATTTACAGATGTAGCTGCAACTTATAAAAATACGAAATATCCACTCAGTCGTCCACTGTACGTAGACACATTCGGAGTCAAGAATGCTATGTGCACAGCACTAGCGCTTTTCTTCTAGAATATGTCGCCGCTCCCACACGTCTCTTGTCAACCTGCTAACGAAGAAAATGCATACATAAGAGCACTCCAAAGTCATAAGATTGTGTAATTATCAAAAGTGGTCTTAATGTGTAATATAAAAATATTTAAAGATGTAGCTGCAACTTACAAAAATACGAAATATCCACTCATTCGTCCACTGAACGTAGATACATTCGGTGTGAAGAATGCTATGTGCAGAGCACTAGCGCTTTTCTTCTAGATTATGTCGCCGCTCCCACACGTCTCTTGTCAACCTGCTAACGAAGAGAATGCATACATAACAGCCCTCCTAAGTCATAAGATTGTGTAATTTTCAACAGTGTTCTTAATGTGTAATATAAAAGTATTTATAGATGTAGCTGCAACTTACAAAAATACGAGATATCCTCTCAGTCGTCCACTGTACGTAGATACATTCAGTGTGAAGAATGCTATGTGCGCAGCACCAGCGCTTTTCTTCTATAATATGTCGCCGCTGCCACACGTCTCTTGTCAACCTGCTAACGAAGAAAATGCATACATAAGAGCACTCCAAAGTCATAAGATTGTGTAATTTTCAACAGTGTTCTTAATGTGTAATATAAAAAAAATTTAAAGATGGAGCTGCAACTTACAAAAATACGAAATATCCACTCAGTCGTCCACTGTACGTAGATACATTCGGTGTGAAGAATGCTATGTGCACAGCACTAGCGCTTTTCTTCTAGAATATGTCGCCGCTCCCACACGTCTCTTGTCAACCTCCTAACGAAGAAAATGCATACATAAGAGCACTCCAAAGTCATAAAATTTTGTAATTTTCAACAGTGTACTTAATGTGTAATATAAAAGTATTTAAAGATGTAGCTGCAACTTAGAAAAATACGAAATATCCACTAAGTCGTCCACTGTACGTAGATACATTCGGTGTGAAGAATGCTATGTGCACAGCACTAGCGCTTTTCTTCTAGAATATGACTCCGATCCCACACGTCTCTTGTCAACCTGCTAACGAAGAAAATGCATACATAAGAGCACTCCAAAGTCATAAGATTGTGTAATTATCAACAGAGTTCTTAATGTGTAATATAAAAGTATTTAAAGATGTAGCTGCAACTTACATAAAATGCGAAATATCCACTCAGTCGTCCACTGTACGTAGATACATTCGGTGTGAAGAATGCTATGTGCACAGCACCAGCGCTCTTCTTCTAGAATATGTCGCCGCTCCCACACGTCTCTTGTCAACCTGCTAACGAAGAAAATGCATACATAACAGCACTCCAAAGTCATAAGATTGAGTAATTTTCAAAAGTGGTCTTAATGTGTAATATAAAAGTATTTACAAATGTAGCTGCAACTTATAAAAATACGAAATATCCACTCAGTCGTCCACTGTACGTAGACACATTCGGAGTCAAGAATGCTATGTGCACAGCACTAGCCCTTTACTTCTAGAATATGTCGCCGCTCCCACACGTCTCTTGTCAACCTGCTAACGAAGAAAATGCATACATAACAGCACTCCAAAGTCATAAGATTGTGTAATTTTCAACAGTGTTCTTAATGTGTAATATAAAAGTATTTAAAGATGTAGCTGCAACTTACAAAAATACGAAATATCCACTCAGTCGTCCACTGTACGTAGATACATTCGGTGTGAAGAATGCTATGTGCACAGCACTAGCGCTTTTCTTCTATAATATGTCGCCGCTCCCACACGTCTCTTGTCAACCTGCTAACGAAGAAAATGCATACATAAGAGCACTCCAAAGTCATAAGGTTTTGTAATTTTCAACAGTGTACTTAATGTGTAATATAAAAGTATTTTAAGATGTAGCTGCAACTTAGAAATATACGAAATATCCACTAAGTCGTCCACTCTACGTAGATACATTCGGTGTGAAGAATGCTATGTGCACAGCACTAGCGCTTTTCTTCTAGAATATGACTCCGATCCCACACGTCTCTTGTCAACCTGCTAACGAAGAAAATGCATACATAAGAGCACTCCAAAGTCATAAGATTGTGTAATTATCAACAGAGTTCTTAATGTGTAATATAAAAGTATTTAAAGATGTAACTGCAACTTACATAAAATGCGAAATATCCACTCAGTCGTCCACTGTACGTAGATACATTCGGTGTGAAGAATGCTATGTGCACAGCACCAGCGCTTTTCTTCTAGAATATGTCGCCGCTCCCACACGTCTCTTGTCAACCTGCTAACGAAGTATATGCATACATAAGAGCACTCCAAAGTCATAAGGTTGTGTAATTTTCAACAGTGTTCTTAATGTGTAATATAAAAGTATTTACAGATGTAGCTGCAACTTATAAAAATACGAAATATCCACTCAGTCGTCCACTGTACGTAGACACATTCGGAGTAAAGAATGCAATGTGCACAGCACTAGCGCCTTTCTTCTAGAATATGTCGCCGCTCCCACACGTCTCTTGTCAACCTGCTAACGAAGTATATGCATACATAAGAGCACTCCAAAGTCATAAGATTTTGTAATTTTCAACAGTGTACTTAATGTGTAATATAAAAGTATTTAAAGATGTAGCTGCAACTTAGAAAAATACGAAATATCCACTAAGTCGTCCACTGTACGTAGAAACATTCGGTGTGAAGAATGCTATGTGCACAGCACTAGCGCTTTTCTTCTAGAATATGACTCCGATCCCACACGTCTCTTGTCAACCTGCTAACGAAGAAAATGCATGCATAAGAGCACACCAAAGTCATAAGATTTTGTAATTTTCAACAGTGTTCTTAATATGTAGTATAAAAGTATTTGAAGATGTAGCTGCAACTTACAAAAATACGTAATGTTCACTCAGTAGTCCACTGTACATAGATACATTCGGTGTCAAGAAAGCTATGTGCACAGCACTAGCGCTTTTCTTCTAGAATATGTCGCCGCTCCCACACGTCTCTTGTCAACCTGCTAACGAAGTATATGCATACATAAGAGCACTCCAAAGTCATAAGATTGTGTAATTTTCAACAGTGTTCTTAATGTGTAATATAAAAGTATTTAAAGATGTAGCTGCAACTTATAAAAATACGAAATATCCACTCAGTCGTCCACTGTACGTAGACACATTCGAGGTCAAGAATGCTATGTGCACAGCACTAGCGCTTTTCTTCTAGAATATGTCGCCGCACCTACACGTCTCTTGTCAACCTGCTAACGAAGAAAATGCATACATAAGACCACTCCAAAGTCATAAGATTGTGTAATTTTCAAAAGTGTTCTTAATGTGTAATATAAATATATTTAAAGATGTAGCTGCAACTTACAAAAATACGAAATATCCACTCATTCGTCCACTGAACGTAGATACATTCGGTGTGAAGAATGCTATGTGCACAGCACTAGCGCTTTTCTTCTAGAATATGACTCCGATCCCACACGTCTCTTGTCAACCTGCTAACGAAGAAAATGCATACATAAGAGCACTCCAAAGTCATAAGATTGTGTAATTATCAACAGAGTTCTTAATGTGTAATATAAAAGTATTTAAAGATGTAACTGCAACTTACATAAAACGCGAAATATCCACTCAGTCGTCCACTGTACGTAGATACATTCGGTGTGAAGAATGCTATGTGCACAGCACCAGCGCTTTTCTTCTAGAATATGTCGCCGCTCCCACACGTCCCTTGTCAACCTGCTAACGAAGTATATGCATACATAAGAGCACTCCAAAGTCATAAGGTTGTGTAATTTTCAACAGTGTTCTTAATGTGTAATATAAAAGTATTTACAGATGTAGCTGCAACTTATAAAAATACGAAATATCCACTCAGTCGTCCACTGTACGTAGACACATTCGGAGTCAAGAATGCTATGTGCACAGCACTAGCGGTTTTCTTTTAGAATATGTCGCCGCTCCCACACGTCTCTTGTCAACCTGCTAACGAAGTATATGCATACATAAGAGCACTCCAAAGTCATAAGATTTTGTAATTTTCAACAGTGTTCTTAATGTGTAATATAAAAGTATTTAAAGATGTAGCTGCAACTTAGAAAAATACGAAATATCCGCTAAGTCGTCCACTGAACGTAGATACATTCGGTGTGAAGAATGCTATGTGCACAGCACTAACGCTTTTCTTCTAGAATATGACTCCGATCCCACACGTCTCTTGTCAACCTGCTAACGAAGAAAATGCATACATAAGAGCACTCCAAAGTCATAAGATTGTGTAATTTTCAAAAGTGTTCTTAATGTGTAATATAAAAATATTTAAAGATGTAGCTGCAACTCACAAAAATACGAAATATCCACTCATTCGTCCACTGAACGTAGATACATTCGGTGTGAAGAATGCTATGTGCAGAGCACTAGCGCTTTTCTTCTAGAATACTTCGCCGCTCCCACACGTCTCTTGTAAACCTGCTAACGAAGAGAATGCATACATAACAGCCCTCCAAAGTCATAAGATTGTGTAATTTTCAACAGTGTTCTTAATGTGTAATATAAAAGTATTTATAGATGTAGATGCAACTTACAAAAATACGAAATATCCTCTCAGTCGTCCACTGTACGTAGATACATTCAGTGTGAAGAATGCTATGTGCGCAGCACCAGCGCTTTTCTTCTATAATATGTCGCCGCTCCCACACGTCTCTTGTCAACCTGCTAACGAAGAAAATGCATACATAAGAGCACTCCAAAGTCATAAGATTGTGTAATTTTCAACAGTGTTCTTAATGTGTAATATAAAAGTATTTAAAGATGTAGCTGCAACTTACAAAAATACGAAATATCCACTCAGTCGTCCACTGTACGTAGATACATTCGGTGTGAAGAATGCTATGTGCTCAGCACTAGCGCTTTTCTTCTAGAATATGTAGCCGCTACCACACGTCTCTTGTCAACCTGCTAACGAAGAAAATGCATACATAAGAGCACTCCAAAGTCATAAGATTGTGTAATTTTCAACAGTGTTCTTAATGTGTAATATAAAAGTATTTAAAGATGTAGCTGCAACTTAACAAAAATACGAAATATCCACTCAGTCGTCCACTGTACGTAGATACATTCAGTGTGAAGAATGCTATGTGCGCAGCACCAGCGCTTTTCATCTATAATATGTCGCCGCTCCCACACGTCTCTTGTCAACCTGCTAACCAAGAAAATGCACGCATAAGACCACTCCAAAGTCATAAGTTTGTGTAATTTTCAACAGTGTTCTTAATGTGTAATATAAAAGTATTTATAGATGTAGCTGCAACTTACAAAAATATGAAATATCCACTCAGTCGTCCACTGTACGTAGATACATTAGGTGTCAAGAATGCAATGGGCACAGCACTAGATATTTTCTTCTAGAATATGTCGCTGCTCCTACACGTCTCTTGTCAACCTGCTAACGAAGAACATGCATATATTAGAGCACTCAAAAGTTACAAGATTGTGCATTTTTCATCAGTATTCTTAACGTGTAATACAAAAGTATTTAAACACGGAGCTGTAACTTACAAAAAATCGAAATATCAATTCAGTCTTCCACTGTACGTAGATACATTCGGTGTCAAGAATGCTACATGCACAGCACTAGCGATAGTCTTCTAGAATATGTCGCCGCTTCCACACGCCCCTTGTCAACCTGCTAACGAATAAAATGCATACATTAGAGCATTCTAAAGTCATAAGATTGTGTAATTTTCAACAGTGTTCTTAATGTGTAATATAAAAGTATTTAAAGATGTAACTGCAACTTACATAAAATGCGAAATATCCACTCAGTCGTCCACTGTACGTAGATACATTCGGTGTGAAGAATGCTATGTGCACAGCACCAGCGCTTTTCTTCTAGAATATGTCGCCGCTCCCACACGTCTCTTGTCAACCTGCTAACGAAGTATATGCATACATAAGAGCACTCCAAAGTCATAAGGTTGTGTAATTTTCAACAGTGTTCTTAATGTGTAATATAAAAGTATTTACAGATGTAGCTGCAACTTATAAAAATACGAAATATCCACTCAGTCGTCCACTGTACGTAGACACATTCGGAGTCAAGAATGCTATGTGCACAGCACTAGCGCTTTTCTTCTAGAATATGTCGCCGCTCCCACACGTCTCTTGTCAACCTGCTAACGAAGAAAATGCATACATAAGAGCACTCCAAAGTCATAAGATTTTGTAATTTTCAACAGTGTACTTAATGTGTAATATAAAAGTATTTAAAGATGTAGCTGCAACTTAGAAAAATACGAAATATCCACTAAGTCGTCCACTGTACGTAGATACATTCGGTGTGAAGAATGCTATGTGCACAGCACTAGCGCTTTTCTTCTAGAATAAGACTCCGATCCCACACGTCTCTTGTCAACCTGCTAATGAAGAAAATGCATGCATAAGAGCACACCAAAGTCATAAGATTTTGTAATTTTCAACAGTGTTCTTAATATGTAGTATAAAAGTATTTGAAGATGTAGCTGCAACTTACAAAAATACGTAATGTTCACTCAGTAGTCCACTGTACATAGATACATTCGGTGTCAAGAAAGCTATGTGCACAGCACTAGCGCTTTTCTTCTAGAATATGTCGCCGCTCCCACACGTCTCTTGTCAACCTGCTAACGAAGTATATGCATACATAAGAGCACTCCAAAGTCATAAGATTGTGTAATTTTCAACAGTGTTCTTAATGTGTAATATAAAAGTATTTAAAGATGTAGCTGCAACTTATAAAAATACGAAATATCCATTCAGTCGTCCACTGTACGTAGACACATTCGAGGTCAAGAATGCTATGTGCACAGCACTAGCGCTTTTCTTCTAGAATATGTCGCCGCACCCACACGTCTCTTGTCAACCTGCTAACGAAGAAAATGCATACATAAGACCACTCCAAAGTCATAAGATTGTGTAATTTTCAAAAGTGTTCTTAATGTGTAATATAAAAATATTTAAAGATGTAGCTGCAACTTACAAAAATACGAAATATCCACTCATTCGTCCACTGAACGTAGATACATTCGGTGTGAAGAATGCTATGTGAACAGCACTAGCGCTTTTCTTCTAGAATATGTCGCCGCTCCCACACGTCTCTTGTCAACCTGCTAACGAAGAGAATGCATACATAACAGCCCTCCAAAGTCATAAGATTGTGTAATTTTCAACAGTGTTCTTAATGTGTAATATAAAAGTATTTATAGATGTAGCTGCAACTTGCAAAAATACGAAATATCCTCTCAGTCGTCCACTGTACGTAGATACATTCAGTGTGAATAATGCTATGTGCGCAGCACTAGCGCTTTTCTTCTATAATATGTCGCGCGCTCCCACACGTCTCTTGTCAACCTGCTAACGAAGAAAATGCATACATAAGAGCACTCCAAAGTCATAAGATTGTGTAATTTTCAACTGTGTTCTTAATGTGTCATATAAAAGTGTTTAAAGATGTAACTGCAACTTACATAAAATGCGAAATATCCACTCAGTCGTCCACTGTACGTAGATACATTCGGTGTGAAGAATGCTATGTGCACAGCACTAGCGCTTTTCTTCTAGAATATGACTCCGATCCCACACGTCTCTTGTCAACCTGCTAACGAAGAAAATGCATACATAAGAGCACTCCAAAGTCATAAGATTGTGTAATTATCAACAGAGTTCTTAATGTGTAATATAAAAGTATTTAAAGATGTAACTGCAACTTACATAAAATGCGAAATATCCACTCAGTCGTCCACTGTACGTAGATACATTCGGTGTGAAGAATGCTATGTGCACAGCACCAGCGCTTTTCTTCTAGAATATGTCGCCGCTCCCACACGTCTCTTGTCAACCTGCTAACGAAGTATATGCATACATAAGAGCACTCCAAACTCATAAGGTTGTGTAATTTTCAACAGTGTTCTTAATGTGTAATATAAAAGTATTTACAGATGTAGCTGCAACTTATAAAAATACGAAATATCCACTCAGTCGTCCACTGTACGTAGACACATTCGGAGTCAAGAATGCTATGTGCACAGCACTAGCGCTTTTCTTTTAGAATATGTCGCCGCTCCCACACGTCTCTTGTCAACCTGCTAACGAAGTATATGCATACATAAGAGCACTCCAAAGTCATAAGATTTTGTAATTTTCAACAGTGTACTTAATGTGTAATATAAAAGTATTTAAAGATGTAGCTGCAACTTAGAAAAATGCGAAATATCCGCTAAGTCGTCCACTGAACGTAGATACATTCGGTGTGAAGAATGCTATGTGCACGGCACTAACGCTTTTCTTCTAGAATATGACTCCGATCCCACACGTCTCTTGTCAACCTGCTAACGAAGAAAATGCGTACATAAGAGCACTCCAAAGTCATAAGATTGTGTAATTTTCAAAAGTGTTCTTAATGTGTAATATAAATATATTTAAAGATGTAGCTGCAACTTACAAAAATACGAAATATCCACTCATTCGTCCACTGAACGTAGATACATTCGGTGTGAAGAATGCTATGTGCAGAGCACTAGCGCTTTTCTTCTAGAATATGTCGCCGCTCCCACACGTCTCTTGTAAACCTGCTAACGAAGAGAATGCATACATAACAGCCCTCCAAAGTCATAAGATTGTGTAATTTTCAACAGTGTTCTTAATGTGTAATATAAAAGTATTTATAGATGTAGATGCAACTTACAAAAATACGAAATATCCTCTCAGTCGTCCACTGTACGTAGATACATTCAGTGTGAAGAATGCTATGTGCGCAGCACCAGCGCTTTTCTTCTATAATATGTCGCCGCTCCCACACGTCTCTTGTCAACCTGCTAACGAAGAAAATGCATACATAAGAGCACTCCAAAGTCGTAAGATTTTGTAATTTTCAACAGTGTTCTTAATGTGTAATATAAAAGTATTTAAAGATGTAGCTGCAACTTACAAAAATACGAAATATCCACTCAGTCGTCCACTGTACGTAGATACATTCGGTGTGAAGAATGCTATGTGCTCAGCACTAGCGCTTTTCTTCTACAATATGTCGCCGCTCCCACACGTCTCTTGTCAACCTGCTAACGAAGAAAATGCATACATAAGAGCACTCCAAAGTCATAATATTTTGTAATTTTCAACAGTGTACTTAATGTGTAATATAAAAGTATTTATAGATGTAGCTGCAACTTAGAAAAATACGAAATATCCACTAAGTCGTCCCCTGTACGTAGATACATTCGGTGTGAAGAATGCTATGTGCACAGCACTAGCGCTTTTCTTCTAGAATATGACTCCGATCCCACACGTCTCTTGTCAACCTGCTAACGAAGAAAATGCATGCATAAGAGCACACCAAAGTCATAAGATTTTGTAATTTTCAACAGTGTTCTTAATATGTAGTATAAAAGTATTTGAAGATGTAGCTGCAACTTACAAAAATACGTAATGTTCACTCAGTAGTCCACTGTACGTAGATACATTCGGTGTCAAGAAAGCTATGTGCACAGCACTAGCGCTTTTCTTCTAGAATATGTCGCCGCTCCCACACGTCTCTTGTCAACCTGCTAACGAAGTATATGCATACATAAGAGCACTCCAATGTCATAAGATTGTGTAATTTTCAACAGTGTTCTTAGTGTGTAATATAAAAGTATTTAAAGATGTAGCTGCAACTTATATCAATACGAAGTATCCACTCAGTCGTCCACTGTACGTAGACACATTCGAGGTCAAGAATGCTATGTGCACAGCACTAGCGCTTTTCTTCTAGAATACGTCGCCGCTCCCACACGTCTCTTGTCAACCTGCTAACGAAGAAAATGCATACATAAGAGCACTCCAAAGTCATAAGATTGTGTAATTTTCAACAGTGTTCTTAATGTGTAATATAAAAGTATTTAAAGATGTAGCTGCAACTTAACAAAAATACGAAATATCCACTCAGTCGTCCACTGTACGTAGATACATTCAGTGTGAAGAATGCTATGTGCGCAGCACCAGCGCTTTTCTTCTATAATATGTCGCCGCTCCCACACGTCTCTTGTCAACCTGCTAACCAAGAAAATGCACGCATAAGACCACTCCAAAGTCATAAGTTTGTGTAATTTTCAACAGTGTTCTTAATGTGTAATATAAAAGTATTTATAGATGTAGCTGCAACTTACAAAAATACGAAATATCCAATCAGTCGTCCACTGTACGTAGATACATTAGGTGTCAAGAATGCAATGGGCACAGCACTAGATATTTTCTTATAGAATATGTCGCTGCTCCTACACGTCTCTTGTCAACCTGCTAACGAAGAACATGCAAATATTAGAGCACTCAAAAGTTACAAGATTGTGCATTTTTCATCAGTATTCTTAACGTGTAATATAAAAGTATTTAAACACGGAGCTGTAACTTACAAAAATACGAAATATCCACTCAGTCGTCCACTGTATGTAGATACAGTCGGTGTGAAGAATGCTATGTGCACAGCACTAGCGCTTTTCTTCTAGAATATCGCCGCTCCCACACGTCTCTTGTCAACCTGCTAACGAAGAAAATGCATACATAAGAGCACTCCAAAGTCATAAGATTGTGTAATTTTCAACAGTGTTCTTAATGTGTAATATAGGAGTATTTAAAGATGTAGCTGCAACTTACAAAAATACGAAATATCCACTCAGTCGTCCACTGTACATAGATACATTAGGTGTCAAGAATGCTATGTGCACAGCACTAGATATTTTCTTCTACAATATGTCGCTGCTCCTACACGTCTCTTGTCAACCTGCTATCGAAGAACATGCATACATAACAGCACCCCAAAGTCATAAGATTGTGTAATTTTCAACAGTGTTCTTAATGTGTCATATAAAAGTATTTAAAGATGTAGCTGCAACTTCCAAAAATACGGAATATCCACTCAGTCGTCCACTGTACGTAGATACATTCAGTGTCAAGAATGCTATGTGCACAGCACTAGCGCTTTTCTTCTAGAATATATCGCCGCTCCCACACATCTCTTGTCACCCTGCTAACGAAGAAAATGCATACATAACAGCACTCCAAAGTCATAAGATTGTGTAATTTTCAACAGTGTTCTTAATGTGTAATATAAAAGTAATTAAAGATGTAGCTGCAACTTACAAAAATACGAAATATCCACTCAGTCGTCCACTGTACGTAGATACATTCGGTGTGAAGAATGCTATGTGCACAGCACTAGCGCTTTTCTTCTAGAATATGTCGCCGCTCCCACACGTCTCTTGTCAACCTGCTAACGAAGAAAATGCATACATAAGAGCACTCCAAAGTCATAAGATTGTGTAATTTTCAGCAGTGTTCTTAATGTGTAATTTAAAAGTATTTAAAGGTGTAGCTGCAACTTACAAAAATACGAAATATCCACTCAGTCGTCCACTGTACGTAGATACATTAGGTGTCAAGAATGCAATGCGCTCAACTATAGATATTTTCTTCTAGAATATGTCGCTGCTCCTACACGTGACTTGTCAACATGCTAACGATGAACATGCATATAATAGAGCACTCAAAAGTTACAAGAATGTGCATTTTTCATCAGTATTCTTAACGTGTAATATAAAAGTATTTAAACATGGAGCTGTAACTTACAAAAAATCGAAATATCAATTCAGTCGTCCACTGTACGTAGATACATTCGGTGTGAAGAATGCTATGTGCACAGCACTAGCGCTTTTCTTCTAGAATATATCGCCGCTCCCACACATCTCTTGTCACCCTGCTAACGAAGAAAATGCATACATAAGAGCACTACAAAGTCATAAGATTGTGTAATTTTCAACAGTGTTCTTAATGTGTAATATAAAAGTATTTAAAGATGTTGCTGCAACTTACAAAAATACGAAATATCCACTCAGTCGTCCACTGTACGTAGATACATTCGATGTGAAGAATGCTATGTGCACAGCACTTGCGCTTTTCTTCTAGAATATGTCGCCGCTCCCACACGTCTCTCGTCACCCTGCTAAGGAAGAAAATGCATACATAAGAGCACTCCAAAGTCATAATATTGTGTAATTTTCAACAGTGTTCTTAATGTGTAATATAAAAGTATTTAAAGATGTAGCTGCAACTTACAAAAATACGAAATATCCACTCAGTCGTCCACTGTACGTAGATACATTCGGTGTGAAGAATGCTATGTGCACAGCACTAGCGCTTTTCTTCTAGAATATGTCGCCGCTCCCACACATCTCTTGTCAACCTGCTAACGAAGAAAATGCATACATAAGAGCACTCCAAAGTCATAAGATTGTGTAATTTTCAGCAGTGTTCTTAATGTGTAATATAAAAGTATTTAAAGATGTAGCTGCAACTTACAAAAATACGAAATATCCTCTCAGTCGTCCACTGTACGTATATACATTAGGTGTCAAGAATGCAATGCGCACAGCTATAGATATTTTCTTCTAGAATATGTCGCTGCTCCTACACGTGACTTGTCAACCTGCTAACGATGAACACGCATATATTAGAGCACTCAAAAGTTACAAGATTGTGCATTTTTCATCAGTATTCTTAACGTGTAATATAAAAGTATTTAAACACGGAGCTGTAACTTACAAAAAATCGAAATATCAATTCAGTCGTCCACTGTACGTAGATACATTCGGTGTGAAGAATGCTATGTGCAGAGCACTAGCGCTTTTCTTCTAGAATATGTCGCCGCTCCCACACGTCTCTTGTCAACCTGCTAACGAAGAAAATGCATACATAACAGCACTCCAAAGTCATAAGATTGTGTAAATTTCAACAGTGTTCTTAATGTGTCATATAAAAGTATTTAAAGATGTAACTGCAACTTCCAAAAATACGGAATATCCACTCAGTCGTCCACTGTACGTAGATACATTCGGTGTCAAGAATGCTATGTGCACAGCACTAGCGCTTTTCTTCTAGAATATATCGCCGCTCCCACACATCTCTTGTCACCCTGCTAACGAAGAAAATGCATACATAAGAGCGCTACAAAGTCATAAGATTGTGTAATTTTCAACAGTGTTCTTAATGTGTAATATAAACGTATTTAAAGATGTTGCTGCAACTTACAAAAATACGAAATATCCACTCAGTCGTCCACTGTACGTAGATACATTCGGTGTGAAGAATGCTATGTGCACAGCACTTGCGCTTTTCTTCTAGAATATGTCGCCACTCCCACACGTCTCTTGTCAACCTGCTAACGATGAAAATGCATACATAAGAGCACTCCAAAGTCATAAGATTGTGTAATTTTCAACAGTGTTCTTAATGTGTAATATAAAAGTATTTAAAGATGTAGCTGCAACTTACAAAAATACGAAATATCCACTCAGTCGTCCACTGAACGTAGATACATTCGGTGTCAAGAATGCTATGTGCACAGCACTAGCGCTTTTCTTCTGGAATATGACGCCGCTCCACACGTCTCTTGTCAACCTGCTACCGAAGAAAATGCATACATAAGAGCACTCCAAAGTCATAAGATTGTGTAATTTTTAACAGTGTTCTTAATGTGTAATATAAAAGTATTTAAAGATGTAGCTGCAACTTACAAAAATACGAAATATCCACTCAGTCGTCCACTGTACGTAGATACATTCGGTGTGAAGAATGCTATGTGCACAGCACTAGCGCTTTTCTTCTAGAATATGTCGCCGCTCCCACACATCTCTTGTCAACCTGCTAACGAAGAAAATGCATACATAAGAGCACTCCAAAGTCATAAGATTGTGTAATTTTCAGCAGTGTTCTTAATGTGTAATATAAAAGTATTTAAAGATGTAGGTGCAACTTACAAAAATACGAAATATCCACTCAGTCGTCCACTGTACGTAGATACATTAGGTGTCAAGAATGCAATGCGCACAGCTATAGATATTTTCTTCTAGAATATGTCGCTGCTCCTACACGTGACTTGTCAACCTGCTAACGATGAACATGCATATATTAGAGCACTCAAAAGTTACAAGATTGTGCATTTTTCATCAGTATTCTTAGCGTGTAATATAAAAGTATTTAAAGACGGAGCTGTAACTTACAAAAAATGGAAATATCAATTCAGTCGTTCACTGTACGTAGATACATTCGGTGTGAAGAATGCTATGTACACAGCACTATCGCTTTTCTTCTAGAATATGTCGCCGATCCCACACATCCCTTGTCAACCTGCTAACGAAGAAAATGCATACATAAGAGCACCCCAAAGTCATAAGATTGTGTAATTTTCAACAGTGTTCTTATTGTGTAATATAAAAGTATTTAAAGATGTAGCTGCAACTTACAAAAATACGAAATATCCACTCTGTCGTCCACTGTACGTAGATACATTCGGTGTGAAGAATGCTATGTGCACAGCACTAGCGCTTTTCTTCTAGAATATGTCGCCGCTCCCACACGTCTCTTGTCAACCTGCTAACGAAGAAAATGCATAAATAAGAGCACTCCAAAGTCATAAGATTGTGTAATTTTCAACAGTGTTCTTAATGTGTAATATAATCGTATTTAAAGATGTAGCTGCAACTTCCAAAAATACGGAATATCCACTCAGTCGTCCACTGTACGTAGATACATTAGGTGTCAAGAATGCAATGCGCACAGCTATAGATATTTTCTTCTAGAATATGTCGCTGATCCTACAAGTGACTTGTCAACCTGCTAACGAAGAACATGCATATATTAGAGCACTCAAAAGTTACAAGATTGTGCACTTTTCATCAGTTTTCTTAACGTGTAATATAAAAGTATTTAAAGACAGAGCTGTAACTTACAAAAAATCGAAATATCAATTCAGTCTTCCACTGTACGTAGATACATTCGGTGTCAAGAATGCTATGTGCACAGCACTAGCGATAGTCTTCTAGAATATGTCGCCGCTTCCACACGTCCCTTGTCAACCTGATAATGAATAAAATGCATACATTAGAGCATACCAAAGTCATAAGATTGTGTAATTATCAACAGTGTTCTTAATGTGTAATATAAAAGTATTTAAAAATGTAACTGCAACTTACATAAAATGCGAAATATCCACTCAGTCGTCCACTGTACGTAGATACATTCGGTGTGAAGAGTGCTATGTGCACAGCACTAGCGGTTTTCTTCTAGAATATGTCGCCGCTAACACACGTCTCTTGTCAACCTGCTAACGAAGAAAATGCATACATAAGAGCACTCCAAAGTCATAACATTGTGTAATTTTCAGCAGTGTTCTTAATGTGTAATATAAAAGTATTTAAACACGGAGCTGTAACTTACAAAAAATCGAAATATCAATTCAGTCGTCCACTGTACGAAGATACATTCGGTGTGAAGAATGCTATGTGCACAGCACTAGCGCTTTTCTTCTAGAATATGTCGCCGCTCCCACACGTCTCTTGTCAACCTGCTAACGAAGAAAATGCATACATAACAGCACTCCAATGTCATAAGATTGTGTAATTTTCAACAGTGTCCTTAATGTGTAATATAAAAGTATTTAAAGATGTAGCTGCAACTTACAAAAATACGAAATATCCACTCAGTCGTCCACTGAACGTAGATACATTCGGTGTCAAGAATGCTATGTGCACAGCACTAGCGCTTTTCTTCTGGAATATGACGCCGCTCCACACGTCTCTTGTCAACCTGCTACCGAAGAAAATGCATACATAAGAGCACTCCAAAGTCATAAGATTGTGTAATTTTCAACAGTGTTCTTAATGTGTAATATAAAAGTATTTAAAGATGTAGCTGCAACTTACAAAAATACGAAATATCCACTCAGTCGTCCACTGTACGTAGATACATTCGGTGTGAAGAATGGAATGTGCACAGCACTAGCGCTTTTTTTCTAGTATATGTCGCCGCTCCCACACATCTCTTGTCAACCTGCTAACGAAGAAAGTGCATACATAAGAGCACTCCAAAGTCATAAGATTGTGTAATTTTCAACAGTGTTCTTAATGTGTAATATAAAAGTATTTAAAGATGTAGCTGCATCTTACAAAGATACGAAATATTCACTCAGTCGTCCACTGTACGTAGATACATTAGGTGTCAAGAATGCAATGCGCACAGCTATAGATATTTTCTTCTAGAATATGTCGCTGATCCTACAAGTGACTTGTCAACCTGCTAACGAAGAACATGCATATATTAGAGCACTCAAAAGTTACAAGATTGTGCACTTTTCATCAGTAATCTTAACGTGTAATATAAAAGTATTTAAAGACGGAGCTGTAACTTACAAAAAATCGAAATATCAATTCAGTCTTCCACTGTACGTAGATACATTCGGTGTCAAGAATGCTATGTGCACAGCACAAGCGATAGTCTTCTAGAATATGTCGCCCCTCCCACACGTCTCTTGTCAACCTGCTAACGAAGAAAATGCATAAATAAGAGCACTCCAAAGTCATAAGATTGTGTAATTTTCAACAGTGTTCTTAATGTGTAATATAAAAGTATTTAAAGATGTAGCTGCAACTTCCAAAAATACGGAATATCCACTCAGTCGTCCACTGTACGTAGATACATTCGGTGTGAAGAATGCTATGTGCACAGCACTAGCCCTTTTCTTCTATCACATGTCGCCGTTCCCACACATCTCTTGTCAACCTGCTAACGATGAAAATGCATACATAAGGGCACTCCAAAGTCATAAGATTGTGTAATTTTCAACAGTGTTCTTAATGTGTAATATAAAAGTATTTAAAGATGTTGCTGCAACTTACAAAAATACGAAATATCCACTAAATCGTCCACTGTACGTAGATACATTCGGTGTGAAGAATGCTATGTGCACAGCACTTGCGCTTTTCTTCTAGAATATGTCGCCGCTCCCACACGTCTCTTGTCAACCTGCTAACGAAGAAAATGCATACATAAGAGCACTCCAAAGTCATAAGATTCTGTAATTTTCAACAGTGTTCTTAATGTGTAATATAAAAGTATTTAAAGATGTAGCTGCAACTTACAAAAATACGAATTATCCACTCAGTCGTTAACTGTACGTAGATACATTCGGTGTCAAGAATGCTATGTGCACAGCGCTAGCGCTTTTCTTCTAGAATATGTCGCCGCTCCCACACGTCTCTTGTCAACCTGCTAACGAAGAAAATGCATACATAAGAGCACTCCAAAGTCATAAGATTGTGTAATTTTCAACAGTGCTCTTAATGTGTAATATAAAATATTTAAAGATGTACCTGCAACTTACAAAAATACGAAATATCCACTCAGTTGACCGCTGTACGTAGATACATTCGGTGTGAAGAATGCTATGTGCACAGCACTAGCGCTTTTCTTCTAGAATATGTCGCCGCTCCCACACGTCTCTTGTCAAGCTGCTAATGAAGAAAATGCATACATATGAGCACTCCAAAGTCATAAGATTGTGTAATTTTCAACAGTGTTCTTAATGTGTAATATAAAAGTATTTAAAGATGTAGCTGCATCTTACAAAAATACGAAATATCCACTCAGTCGTCCACTGTACGTAGATACATTAGGTGTCAAGAATGCAATGCGCACAGCTATAGATATTTTCTTCTAGAATATGTCGCTGATCCTACACGTGACTTGTCAACCTGCTAACGAAGAACATGCATATATTAGAGCACTCAAAAGTTACAAGATTGTGCACTTTTCATCAGTATTCTTAACGTGTAATATAAAAGTATTTAAAGACGGAGCTGTAACTTACAAAAAATCGAAATATCAATTCAGTCTTCCACTGTACGTAGATACATTCGGTGTCAAGAATGCTATGTGCACAGCACTAGCGATAGTGTACTAGAATATGTCGCCGCTTCCACACGTCCCTTGTCAACCTGATAATGAATAAAATGCATACATTAGAGCATACCAAAGTCATAAGATTGTGTAATTATCAACAGTTTTCTTAATGTGTAATATAAAAGTATTTAAAGATGTAACTGCAACTTACATAAAATGCGAAATATCCACTCAGTCGTCCACTGTACGTAGATACATTCGGTGTGAAGAATGCTATGTGCACAGCACTAGCGCTTTTCTTCTAGAATATGTCGCCGCTAACACACGTCTCTTGTCAACTTGCTAACGAAGAAAATGCATACATAAGAGCACTCCAAAGTCATAAGATTGTGTAATTTTCAACAGTGTTCTCAATGTGTAATATAAAAGTATTTACCGATGTAGCTGCAACTTACAAAAATGCGCAATATCCACTCAGTCGTCCACTGTACGTAGATATATTAGGTGTCAAGAATGCAATGTGCACAGCACTAGATATTTTCTTCTAGAATATGTCGCTAATCCTACACGTCTCTTGTCAACCTGCTAACGAGGAACATGCATATATTAGAGCACTCAAAACTTACAAGATTGTGCATTTTTCATCAGTATTCTTAAAGTGTAATATAAATGTATTTAAACACGGAGCTGTAACTTACGAAAAATCGAAATATCAATTCAGTCTTCCACTGTACGTAGATACATTCGGTGTGAAGAAAGCTATGTGCACAACACTAGCGCTTTTCTTCTAGAATACGTCACCGCTCCCACACGTCTCTTGTTAACCTGCTAACGAAGAAAATGCATACATATGATCACTGCAAAGTCATAAGATTGTGTAATTTTCAACAGTGTTCTTAATGTGTAATATAAAAGTATTTAAAGATGTAGCTGCAACTTAACAAAAATACGAAATATCCACTCAGTCGTCCACTGTACGTAGATACAGTCGGTGTGAAGAATGCTATGTGCAAAGCACTAGCGCTTTTCTTCTAGAATATGTCTCCGCTCCCACACGTTTCTTATCAACCTGCTAACCAAGAAAATGCATACATAAGAGCACTCCAAAGTCATAAGATTGTGTAATTTTCAACAGTGTTCTTAATGTGTAATATAAAAGTATTTAAAGATGTAGCAGCAACTTACAAAAATTCGAAATATCCACTCAGTCGTCCACTGTACGTAGATACATTAGGTGTCAAGAATGCAATGTGCACAGCACTAGATATTTTCTTCTAGAATATGTCGCTGCTCCTACACGTCTCTTGTCGACCTGCTAACGAAGAACATGCATATCTTGGAGCACTCAAAAGTTACAAGATTGTGCATTTTTCATCAGTATTCTTAACGTGTAATATAAAAGTATTTAAACACGGAGCTGTAACTTACAAAAAATCGTAATATCAATTCAGGCTTCCACTGTACGTAGATATATTCGGTGTCAAGAATGCTATGTGCACAGCACTAGCGATAGTCTTCTAGAATATGTCGCCGCTTATACACGTCCCTTGTCAACCTGATAACGAATAAAATGCATACATTAGAGCATTCCAAAGTCATAAGATTGTGTAATTTTCAACAGTGTTCTTAATGTGTAATATAAGAGTATTTAAAGATGTAGCTGCAACTTACAAAAATACGAAATATCCACTCAGTCGTCCACTGTACGTAGATACATTAGGTGTCAAGAATGCAATGCGCACAGCTATAGATATTTTCTTCTAGAATATGTCGCTGCTCCTACACGTGACTTGTCAACCTGCTAACGAAGAACATGCATATATTAGAGCACTCAAAAGTTACAAGATTGTGCACTTTTCATCAGTATTCTTAACGTGTAATATAAAAGTATTTAAAGACGGAGCTGTAACTTACAAAAAATCGAAATATCAATTCAGTCTTCCACTGTACGTAGATACATTCGGTGTCAAGAATGCTATGTGCACAGCACTAGCGATAGTCTTCTAGAATATGTCGCCGCTTCCACACGTCACTTGTCAACCTGATAATGAATAAAATGCATACATTAGAGCATACCAAAGTCATAAGATTGTGTAATTTTCAACAGTGTTCTTAATGTGTAATATAAAAGTATTTAAAGATGTAGCTGCAACTTACAAAAATACGAAATATCCACTCAGTCGTCCACTGTACGTAGATACAGTCGGTGTGAAGAATGCTATGTGCACAGCACTAGCGCTTTTGTTCTAGAATATGTCGCCGCTCCCACACGTCTCTTGTCAACCTGCTAACGAAGAAAATGCATACATAAGAGCACTGCAAAGTCATAAGATTGTGTAATTTTCAACAGTGTTCTTAATGTGCAATATAAAAGTATTTAAAGATGTAGCTGCAACTTACAAAAATACGAAATATCCACTCTGTCGTCCACTGTACGTAGATACATTCGGTGTGAAGAATGCTATGTGCACAGCACTAGCGCTTTTCTTCTAGAATATGTCGCCGCTCCCACACGTCTCTTGTCAACCTGCTAACGAAGAAAATGCATAAATAAGAGCACTCCAAAGTCATAAGATTGTGTAATTTTCAACAGTGTTCTTAATGTGTAATATAATCGTATTTAAAGATGTAGCTGCAACTTCCAAAAATACGGAATATCCACTCAGTCGTCCACTGTACGTAGATATATTAGGTGTCAAGAATGCAATGCGCACAGCTATAGATATTTTCTTCTAGAATATGTCGCTGCTCCTACACGTGACTTGTCAACCTGCTAACGATGAACATGCATATATTAGAGCACTCAAAAGTTACAAGATTGTGCATTTTTCATCAGTATTCTTAGCGTGTAATATAAAAGTATTTAAAGACGGAGCTGTAACTTACAAAAAATCGAAATATCAATTCAGTCGTTCACTGTACGTAGATACATTCGGTGTGAAGAATGCTATGTACACAGCACTATCGCTTTTCTTCTAGAATATGTCGCCGATCCCACACATCCCTTGTCAACCTGCTAACGAAGAAAATGCATACATAAGAGCACCCCAAAGTCATAAGATTGTGTAATTTTCAACAGTGTTCTTATTGTGTAATATAAAAGTTGTTAAAGATGTAGCTGCAACTTACAAAAATACGAAATATCCACTCTGTCGTCCACTGTACGTAGATACATTCGGTGTGAAGAATGCTATGTGCACAGCACTAGCGCTTTTCTTCTAGAATATGTCGCCGCTCCCACACGTCTCTTGTCAACCTGCTAACGAAGAAAATGCATAAATAAGAGCACTCCAAAGTCATAAGATTGTGTAATTTTCAACAGTGTTCTTAATGTGTAATATAATCGTATTTAAAGATGTAGCTGCAACTTCCAAAAATACGGAATATCCACTCAGTCGTCCACTGTACGTAGATACATTAGGTGTCAAGAATGCAATGCGCACAGCTATAGATATTTTCTTCTAGAATATGTCGCTGATCCTACAAGTGACTTGTCAACCTGCTAACGAAGAACATGCATATATTAGAGCACTCAAAAGTTACAAGATTGTGCACTTTTCATCAGTTTTCTTAACGTGTAATATAAAAGTATTTAAAGACAGAGCTGTAACTTACAAAAAATCGAAATATCAATTCAGTCTTCCACTGTACGTAGATACATTCGGTGTCAAGAGTGCTATGTGCACAGCACTAGCGATAGTCTTCTAGAATATGTCGCCGCTTCCACACGTCCCTTGTCAACCTGATAATGAATAAAATGCATACATTAGAGCATACCAAAGTCATAAGATTGTGTAATTACCAACAGTGTTCTTAATGTGTAATATAAAAGTATTTAAAAATGTAACTGCAACTTACATAAAATGCGAAATATCCACTCAGTCGTCCACTGTACGTAGATACATTCGGTGTGAAGAGTGCTATGTGCACAGCACTAGCGCTTTTCTTCTAGAATATGTCGCCGCTAACACACGTCTCTTGTCAACCTGCTAACGAAGAAAATGCATACATAAGAGCACTCCAAAGTCATAACATTGTGTAATTTTCAGCAGTGTTCTTAATGTGTAATATAAAAGTATTTAAACACGGAGCTGTAACTTACAAAAAATCGAAATATCAATTCAGTCGTCCACTGTACGTAGATACATTCGGTGTGAAGAATGCTATGTGCACAGCACTAGCGCTTTTCTTCTAGAATATGTCGCCGCTCCAACACGTCTCTTGTCAACCTGCTAACGAAGAAAATGCATACATAACAGCACTCCAATGTCATAAGATTGTGTAATTTTCAACAGTGTTCTTAATGTGTAATATAAAAGTATTTAAAGATTTAGCTGCAACTTACAAAAATACGAAATATCCACTCAGTCGTCCACTGAACGTAGATACATTCGGTGTCAAGAATGCTATGTGCACAGCACTAGCGCTTTTCTTCTGGAATATGACGCCGCTCCACACGTCTCTTGTCAACCTGCTACCGAAGAAAATGCATACATAAGAGCACTCCAAAGTCATAAGATTGTGTAATTTTCAACAGTGTTCTTAATGTGTAATATAAAAGTATTTAAAGATGTAGCTGCAACTTACAAAAATACGAAATATCCACTCAGTCGTCCACTGTACGTAGATACATTCGGTGTGAAGAATGCTATGTGCACAGCACTAGCGCTTTTTTTCTAGTATATGTCGCCGCTCCCACACATCTCTTGTCAACCTGCTAACGAAGAAAGTGCATACATAAGAGCACTCCAAAGTCATAAGATTGTGTAATTTTCAACAGTGTTCTTAATGTGTAATATAAAAGTATTTAAAGATGTAGCTGCATCTTACAAAGATACGAAATATCCACTCAGTCGTCCACTGTACGTAGATACATTAGGTGTCAAGAATGCAATGCGCACAGCTATAGATATTTTCTTCTAGAATATGTCGCTGATCCTACAAGTGACTTGTCAACCTGCTAACGAAGAGCATGCATATATTAGAGCACTCAAAAGTTACAAGATTGTGCACTTCTCATCAGTATTCTTAACGTGTAATATAAAAGTATTTAAAGACGGAGCTGTAACTTACAAAAAATCGAAATATCAATTCAGTCTTCCACTGTACGTAGATACATTCGGTGTCAAGAATGCTATGTGCACAGCACTAGCGATAGTCTTCTAGAATATGTCGCCGCTCCCACACGTCTCTTGTCAACCTGCTAACGAAGAAAATGCATAAATAAGAGCACTCCAAAGTCATAAGATTGTGTAATTTTCAACAGTGTTCTTAATGTGTAATATAAAAGTATTTAAACACGGAGCTGTAACTTACAAAAAATCGAAATATCAATTCAGTCGTCCACTGTACGTAGATACATTCGGTGTGAAGAATGCTATGTGCACAGCACTAGCGCTTTTCTTCTAGAATATGTCGCCGCTTCCACACGTCCCTTGTCAACCTGATAATGAATAAAATGCATACATTAGAGCATACCAAAGTCATAAGATTGTGTAATTACCAACAGTGTTCTTAATGTGTAATATAAAAGTATTTAAAAATGTAACTGCAACTTACATAAAATGCGAAATATCCACTCAGTCGTCCACTGTACGTAGATACATTCGGTGTGAAGAGTGCTATGTGCACAGCACTAGCGCTTTTCTTCTAGAATATGTCGCCGCTAACACACGTCTCTTGTCAACCTGCTAACGAAGAAAATGCATACATAAGAGCACTCCAAAGTCATAACATTGTGTAATTTTCAGCAGTGTTCTTAATGTGTAATATAAAAGTATTTAAACACGGAGCTGTAACTTACAAAAAATCGAAATATCAATTCAGTCGTCCACTGTACGTAGATACATTCGGTGTGAAGAATGCTATGTGCACAGCACTAGCGCTTTTCTTCTAGAATATGTCGCCGCTCCAACACGTCTCTTGTCAACCTGCTAACGAAGAAAATGCATACATAACAGCACTCCAATGTCATAAGATTGTGTAATTTTCAACAGTGTTCTTAATGTGTAATATAAAAGTATTTAAAGATTTAGCTGCAACTTACAAAAATACGAAATATCCACTCAGTCGTCCACTGAACGTAGATACATTCGGTGTCAAGAATGCTATGTGCACAGCACTAGCGCTTTTCTTCTGGAATATGACGCCGCTCCACACGTCTCTTGTCAACCTGCTACCGAAGAAAATGCATACATAAGAGCACTCCAAAGTCATAAGATTGTGTAATTTTCAACAGTGTTCTTAATGTGTAATATAAAAGTATTTAAAGATGTAGCTGCAACTTACAAAAATACGAAATATCCACTCAGTCGTCCACTGTACGTAGATACATTCGGTGTGAAGAATGCTATGTGCACAGCACTAGCGCTTTTTTTCTAGTATATGTCGCCGCTCCCACACATCTCTTGTCAACCTGCTAACGAAGAAAGTGCATACATAAGAGCACTCCAAAGTCATAAGATTGTGTAATTTTCAACAGTGTTCTTAATGTGTAATATAAAAGTATTTAAAGATGTAGCTGCATCTTACAAAGATACGAAATATCCACTCAGTCGTCCACTGTACGTAGATACATTAGGTGTCAAGAATGCAATGCGCACAGCTATAGATATTTTCTTCTAGAATATGTCGCTGATCCTACAAGTGACTTGTCAACCTGCTAACGAAGAGCATGCATATATTAGAGCACTCAAAAGTTACAAGATTGTGCACTTCTCATCAGTATTCTTAACGTGTAATATAAAAGTATTTAAAGACGGAGCTGTAACTTACAAAAAATCGAAATATCAATTCAGTCTTCCACTGTACGTAGATACATTCGGTGTCAAGAATGCTATGTGCACAGCACTAGCGATAGTCTTCTAGAATATGTCGCCGCTCCCACACGTCTCTTGTCAACCTGCTAACGAAGAAAATGCATAAATAAGAGCACTCCAAAGTCATAAGATTGTGTAATTTTCAACAGTGTTCTTAATGTGTAATATAAAAGTATTTAAACACGGAGCTGTAACTTACAAAAAATCGAAATATCAATTCAGTCGTCCACTGTACGTAGATACATTCGGTGTGAAGAATGCTATGTGCACAGCACTAGCGCTTTTCTTCTAGAATATGTCGCCGCTAACACACGTCTCTTGTCAACCTGCTAACGAAGAAAATGCATACATAAGAGCACTCCAAAGTCATAACATTGTGTAATTTTCAGCAGTGTTCTTAATGTGTAATATAAAAGTATTTAAACACGGAGCTGTAACTTACAAAAAATCGAAATATCAATTCAGTCGTCCACTGTACGTAGATACATTCGGTGTGAAGAATGCTATGTGCACAGCACTAGCGCTTTTCTTCTAGAATATGTCGCCGCTCCAACACGTCTCTTGTCAACCTGCTAACGAAGAAAATGCATACATAACAGCACTCCAATGTCATAAGATTGTGTAATTTTCAACAGTGTTCTTAATGTGTAATATAAAAGTATTTAAAGATTTAGCTGCAACTTACAAAAATACGAAATATCCACTCAGTCGTCCACTGAACGTAGATACATTCGGTGTCAAGAATGCTATGTGCACAGCACTAGCGCTTTTCTTCTGGAATATGACGCCGCTCCACACGTCTCTTGTCAACCTGCTACCGAAGAAAATGCATACATAAGAGCACTCCAAAGTCATAAGATTGTGTAATTTTCAACAGTGTTCTTAATGTGTAATATAAAAGTATTTAAAGATGTAGCTGCAACTTACAAAAATACGAAATATCCACTCAGTCGTCCACTGTACGTAGATACATTCGGTGTGAAGAATGCTATGTGCACAGCACTAGCGCTTTTTTTCTAGTATATGTCGCCGCTCCCACACATCTCTTGTCAACCTGCTAACGAAGAAAGTGCATACATAAGAGCACTCCAAAGTCATAAGATTGTGTAATTTTCAACAGTGTTCTTAATGTGTAATATAAAAGTATTTAAAGATGTAGCTGCATCTTACAAAGATACGAAATATCCACTCAGTCGTCCACTGTACGTAGATACATTAGGTGTCAAGAATGCAATGCGCACAGCTATAGATATTTTCTTCTAGAATATGTCGCTGATCCTACAAGTGACTTGTCAACCTGCTAACGAAGAGCATGCATATATTAGAGCACTCAAAAGTTACAAGATTGTGCACTTCTCATCAGTATTCTTAACGTGTAATATAAAAGTATTTAAAGACGGAGCTGTAACTTACAAAAAATCGAAATATCAATTCAGTCTTCCACTGTACGTAGATACATTCGGTGTCAAGAATGCTATGTGCACAGCACTAGCGATAGTCTTCTAGAATATGTCGCCGCTCCCACACGTCTCTTGTCAACCTGCTAACGAAGAAAATGCATAAATAAGAGCACTCCAAAGTCATAAGATTGTGTAATTTTCAACAGTGTTCTTAATGTGTAATATAAAAGTATTTAAACACGGAGCTGTAACTTACAAAAAATCGAAATATCAATTCAGTCGTCCACTGTACGTAGATACATTCGGTGTGAAGAATGCTATGTGCACAGCACTAGCGCTTTTCTTCTAGAATATGTCGCCGCTTCCACACGTCCCTTGTCAACCTGATAATGAATAAAATGCATACATTAGAGCATACCAAAGTCATAAGATTGTGTAATTACCAACAGTGTTCTTAATGTGTAATATAAAAGTATTTAAAAATGTAACTGCAACTTACATAAAATGCGAAATATCCACTCAGTCGTCCACTGTACGTAGATACATTCGGTGTGAAGAGTGCTATGTGCACAGCACTAGCGCTTTTCTTCTAGAATATGTCGCCGCTAACACACGTCTCTTGTCAACCTGCTAACGAAGAAAATGCATACATAAGAGCACTCCAAAGTCATAACATTGTGTAATTTTCAGCAGTGTTCTTAATGTGTAATATAAAAGTATTTAAACACGGAGCTGTAACTTACAAAAAATCGAAATATCAATTCAGTCGTCCACTGTACGTAGATACATTCGGTGTGAAGAATGCTATGTGCACAGCACTAGCGCTTTTCTTCTAGAATATGTCGCCGCTCCAACACGTCTCTTGTCAACCTGCTAACGAAGAAAATGCATACATAACAGCACTCCAATGTCATAAGATTGTGTAATTTTCAACAGTGTTCTTAATGTGTAATATAAAAGTATTTAAAGATTTAGCTGCAACTTACAAAAATACGAAATATCCACTCAGTCGTCCACTGAACGTAGATACATTCGGTGTCAAGAATGCTATGTGCACAGCACTAGCGCTTTTCTTCTGGAATATGACGCCGCTCCACACGTC
The DNA here is from genome assembly GCF_023897955.1 of Schistocerca gregaria. NCBI lineage: Eukaryota > Metazoa > Arthropoda > Insecta > Orthoptera > Acrididae > Schistocerca > Schistocerca gregaria. The sequence goes on from NC_064927.1 coordinate 252,099,808, forward strand.
TCTTGTCAACCTGCTACCGAAGAAAATGCATACATAAGAGCACTCCAAAGTCATAAGATTGTGTAATTTTCAACAGTGTTCTTAATGTGTAATATAAAAGTATTTAAAGATGTAGCTGCAACTTACAAAAATACGAAATATCCACTCAGTCGTCCACTGTACGTAGATACATTCGGTGTGAAGAATGCTATGTGCACAGCACTAGCGCTTTTTTTCTAGTATATGTCGCCGCTCCCACACATCTCTTGTCAACCTGCTAACGAAGAAAGTGCATACATAAGAGCACTCCAAAGTCATAAGATTGTGTAATTTTCAACAGTGTTCTTAATGTGTAATATAAAAGTATTTAAAGATGTAGCTGCATCTTACAAAGATACGAAATATCCACTCAGTCGTCCACTGTACGTAGATACATTAGGTGTCAAGAATGCAATGCGCACAGCTATAGATATTTTCTTCTAGAATATGTCGCTGATCCTACAAGTGACTTGTCAACCTGCTAACGAAGAGCATGCATATATTAGAGCACTCAAAAGTTACAAGATTGTGCACTTCTCATCAGTATTCTTAACGTGTAATATAAAAGTATTTAAAGACGGAGCTGTAACTTACAAAAAATCGAAATATCAATTCAGTCTTCCACTGTACGTAGATACATTCGGTGTCAAGAATGCTATGTGCACAGCACTAGCGATAGTCTTCTAGAATATGTCGCCGCTCCCACACGTCTCTTGTCAACCTGCTAACGAAGAAAATGCATAAATAAGAGCACTCCAAAGTCATAAGATTGTGTAATTTTCAACAGTGTTCTTAATGTGTAATATAAAAGTATTTAAACACGGAGCTGTAACTTACAAAAAATCGAAATATCAATTCAGTCGTCCACTGTACGTAGATACATTCGGTGTGAAGAATGCTATGTGCACAGCACTAGCGCTTTTCTTCTAGAATATGTCGCCGCTAACACACGTCTCTTGTCAACCTGCTAACGAAGAAAATGCATACATAAGAGCACTCCAAAGTCATAACATTGTGTAATTTTCAGCAGTGTTCTTAATGTGTAATATAAAAGTATTTAAACACGGAGCTGTAACTTACAAAAAATCGAAATATCAATTCAGTCGTCCACTGTACGTAGATACATTCGGTGTGAAGAATGCTATGTGCACAGCACTAGCGCTTTTCTTCTAGAATATGTCGCCGCTCCAACACGTCTCTTGTCAACCTGCTAACGAAGAAAATGCATACATAACAGCACTCCAATGTCATAAGATTGTGTAATTTTCAACAGTGTTCTTAATGTGTAATATAAAAGTATTTAAAGATTTAGCTGCAACTTACAAAAATACGAAATATCCACTCAGTCGTCCACTGAACGTAGATACATTCGGTGTCAAGAATGCTATGTGCACAGCACTAGCGCTTTTCTTCTGGAATATGACGCCGCTCCACACGTCTCTTGTCAACCTGCTACCGAAGAAAATGCATACATAAGAGCACTCCAAAGTCATAAGATTGTGTAATTTTCAACAGTGTTCTTAATGTGTAATATAAAAGTATTTAAAGATGTAGCTGCAACTTACAAAAATACGAAATATCCACTCAGTCGTCCACTGTACGTAGATACATTCGGTGTGAAGAATGCTATGTGCACAGCACTAGCGCTTTTTTTCTAGTATATGTCGCCGCTCCCACACATCTCTTGTCAACCTGCTAACGAAGAAAGTGCATACATAAGAGCACTCCAAAGTCATAAGATTGTGTAATTTTCAACAGTGTTCTTAATGTGTAATATAAAAGTATTTAAAGATGTAGCTGCATCTTACAAAGATACGAAATATCCACTCAGTCGTCCACTGTACGTAGATACATTAGGTGTCAAGAATGCAATGCGCACAGCTATAGATATTTTCTTCTAGAATATGTCGCTGATCCTACAAGTGACTTGTCAACCTGCTAACGAAGAGCATGCATATATTAGAGCACTCAAAAGTTACAAGATTGTGCACTTCTCATCAGTATTCTTAACGTGTAATATAAAAGTATTTAAAGACGGAGCTGTAACTTACAAAAAATCGAAATATCAATTCAGTCTTCCACTGTACGTAGATACATTCGGTGTCAAGAATGCTATGTGCACAGCACTAGCGATAGTCTTCTAGAATATGTCGCCGCTCCCACACGTCTCTTGTCAACCTGCTAACGAAGAAAATGCATAAATAAGAGCACTCCAAAGTCATAAGATTGTGTAATTTTCAACAGTGTTCTTAATGTGTAATATAAAAGTATTTAAAGATGTAGCTGCAACTTCCAAAAATACGGAATATCCACGCAGTCGTCCACTGTACGTAGATACATTCGGTGTGAAGAATGCTATGTGCACAGCACTAGCGCTTTTCTTCTATCATATGTCGCCGTTCCCACACATCTCTTGTCAACCTGCTAACGATGAAAATGCATACATAAGGGCACTCCAAAGTCATAAGATTGTGTAATTTTCAACAGTGTTCTTAATGTGTAATATAAAAGTATTTAAAGATGTTGCTGCAACTTACAAAAATACGAAATATCCACTAAATCGTCCACTGTATGTAGATACATTCGGTGCGAAGAATGCTATGTGCACAGCACTTGCGCTTTTCTTCTAGAATATGTCGCCGCTCCCACACGTCTCTTGTCAACCTGCTAACGAAGAAAATGCATACATAAGAGCACTCGAAAGTCATAAGATTCTGTAATTTTCAACAGTTTTCTTAATGTGTAATATAAAAGTATTTAAAGATGTAGCTGCAACTTACAAAAATACGAATTATCCACTCAGTCGTTAACTGTACGTAGATACATTCGGTGTCAAGAATGCTATGTGCACAGCACTAGCGCTTTTCTTCTAGAATATGTCGCCGCTCCCACACGTCTCTTGTCAACCTGCTAACGAAGAAAATGCATACATAAGAGCACTCCAAAGTCATAAGATTGTGTAATTTTCAACAGTGCTCTTAATGTGTAATATAAAATATTTAAAGATGTAGCTGCAACTTACAAAAATACGAAATATCCACTCAGTTGACCACTGTACGTAGATACATTCGGTGTGAAGAATGCTATGTGCACAGCACTAGCGCTTTTCTTCTAGAATATGTCGCCACTCCCACACGTCTCTTGTCAAGCTGCTAATGAAGAAAATGCATACATAGGAGCACTCCAAAGTCATAAGATTGTGTAATTTTCAACAGTGTTCTTAATGTGTAATATAAAAGTATTTTAAGATGTAGCTGCATCTTACAAAAATACGAAATATCCACTCAGTCGTCCACTGTACGTAGATACATTAGGTGTCAAGAATGCAATGCGCACAGCTATAGATATTTTCTTCTAGAATATGTCGCTGATCCTACACGTGACTTGTCAACCTGCTAACGAAGAACATGCATATATTAGAGCACTCAAAAGTTACAAGATTGTGCACTCTTCATCAGTATTCTTAACGTGTAATATAAAAGTATTTAAAGACGGAGCTGTAACTTACAAAAAATCGAAATATCAATTCAGTCTTCCACTGTACGTAGATACATTCGGTGTCAAGAATGCTATGTGCACAGCACTAGCGATAGTCTTCTAGAATATGTCGCCGCTTCCACACGTCCCTTGTCAACCTGATAATGAATAAAATGCGTACATTAGAGCACTCCAAAGTCATAAGATTGTGTAATTTTCAACAGTGTTCTTAATGTGTAATATAAAAGTATTTACCGATGTAGCTGCAACTTACAAAAATGCGAAATATCCACTCAGTCGTCCACTGTACGTAGATATATTAGGTGTCAAGAATGCAATGTGCACAGCACTAGATATTTTCTTCTAGAATATGTCGCTAATCCTACACGTCTCTTGTCTACCTGCTAACGAGGAATATGCATATATTAGAGCACTCAAAACTTACAAGATTGTGCATTTTTCATCAGTATTCTTAAAGTGTAATATAAATGTATTTAAACACGGAGCTGTAACTTACGAAAAATCGAAATATCAATTCAGTCTTCCACTGTACGTAGATACATTCGGTGTGAAGAAAGCTATGTGCACAACACTAGCGCTTTTCTTCTAGAATACGTCACCGCTCCCACACGTCTCTTGTTAACCTGCTAACGAAGAAAATGCATACATAAGAGCACTGCAAAGTCATAAGATTGTGTAATTTTCAACAGTGTTCTTAATGTGTAATATAAAAGTATTTAAAGATGTAGCTGCAACTTAACAAAAATACGAAATATCCACTCAGTCGTCCACTGTACGTAGATACAGTCGGTGTGAAGAATGCTATGTGCAAAGCACTAGCGCTTTTCTTCTAGAATATGTCTCCGCTCCCACACGTCTCTTATCAACCTGCTAACCAAGAAAATGCATAAATAAGAGCACTCCAAAGTCATAAGATTGTGTAATTTTCAACAGTGTTCTTAATGTGTAATATAAAAGTATTTAAAGATGTAGCAGCAACTTACAAAAATTCGAAATATCCACTCAGTCGTCCACTGTACGTAGATACATTAGGTGTCAAGAATGCAATGTGCACAGCACTAGATATTTTCTTCTAGAATATGTCGCTGCTCCTACACGTCTCTTGTCGACCTGCTAACGAAGAACATGCATATATTGGAGCACTCAAAAGTTACAAGATTGTGCATTTTTCATCAGTATTCTTAACGTGTAATATAAAAGTATTTAAACACGGAGCTGTAACTTACAAAAAATCGTAATATCAATTCAGTCTTCCACTGTACGTAGATATATTCGGTGTCAAGAATGCTATGTGCACAGCACTAGCGATAGTCTTCTAGAATATGTCGCCGCTTATACACGTCCCTTGTCAACCTGATAACGAATAAAATGCATACATTAGAGCATTCCAAAGTCATAAGATTGTGTAATTTTCAACAGTGTTCTTAATGTGTAATATAAAAGTATTTAAAGATGTAGCTGCAACTTACAAAAATACGAAATATCCACTCAGTCGTCCACTGTACGTAGATACAGTCGGTGTGAAGAATGCTATGTGCACAGCACTAGCGCTTTTGTTCTAGAATATGTCGCCGCTCCCACACGTCTCTTGTCAACCTGCTAACGAAGAAAATGCATACATAAGAGCACTGCAAAGTCATAAGATTGTGTAATTTTCAACAGTGTTCTTAATGTGTAATATAAAAGTATTTAATGATGTAGCTGCAACTTACAAAAATACGAAATATCCACTCAGTCGTCCACTGTACATAGATACATTCGGTGTCAAGAATGCTATGTGCACAGCACTAGCGCTTTTCTCCTAGAATATGACGCCGCTACACACGTCTCTTGTCAACCTGCTAACGAGAAAATGCATACATAAGAGCACTCCAAAGTCATAAGATTGTGTAATTTTCAACAGTGTTCTTAATGTGTAATATAAAAGTATTTAAAGATGTAGCTGCAACCTACAAAAATGCGAAATATCCACTCAGTCGCCCACTGTACGTAGATACATTAGGTGTCAAGAATGCAATGTGCACAGCACTAGATATTTTCTTCTAGAATATGTCGCTGATCCTACACGTCTCTTGTCAACCTGCTAACGAGGAACATACATATATTAGAGCACTCAAAAGTTACAAGATTGTGCATTTTTCATCAGTATTCTTAACGTGTAATATAAAAGTATTTAAACACGGAGCTGTAACTTACAAAAAATCGAAATATCAATTCAGTCTTCCACTGTACGTAGATACATTCGGTGTGAAGAATGCTATGTACACAGCACTATCGCTTTTCTTCTAGAATATGTCGCCGCTCCCACACATCCCTTGTCAACCTGCTAACGAAGAAAATGCATACATAAGAGCACCCCAAAGTCATAAGATTGTGTAATTTTCAACAGTGTTCTTATTGTGTAATATAAAAGTATTTAAAGATGTAGCTGCAACTTACAAAAATACGAAATATCCACTCTGTCGTCCACTGTACGTAGATACATTCGGTGTGAAGAATGCTATGTGCACAGCACTAGCGCTTTTCTTCTAGAATATGTCGCCGCTCCCACACGTCTCTTGTCAACCTGCTAACGAAGAAAATGCATAAATAAGAGCACTCCAAAGTCATAAGATTGTGTAATTTTCAACAGTGTTCTTAATGTGTAATATAATCGTATTTAAAGATGTAGCTGCAACTTCCAAAAATACGGAATATCCACTCAGTCGTCCACTGTACGTAGATACATTAGGTGTCAAGAATGCAATGCGCACAGCTATAGATATTTTCTTCTAGAATATGTCGCTGATCCTACAAGTGACTTGTCAACCTGCTAACGAAGAACATGCATATATTAGAGCACTCAAAAGTTACAAGATTGTGCACTTTTCATCAGTTTTCTTAACGTGTAATATAAAAGTATTTAAAGACAGAGCTGTAACTTACAAAAAATCGAAATATCAATTCAGTCTTCCACTGTACGTAGATACATTCGGTGTCAAGAATGCTATGTGCACAGCACTAGCGATAGTCTTCTAGAATATGTCGCCGCTTCCACACGTCCCTTGTCAACCTGATAATGAATAAAATGCATACATTAGAGCATACCAAAGTCATAAGATTGTGTAATTACCAACAGTGTTCTTAATGTGTAATATAAAAGTATTTAAAAATGTAACTGCAACTTACATAAAATGCGAAATATCCACTCAGTCGTCCACTGTACGTAGATACATTCGGTGTGAAGAGTGCTATGTGCACAGCACTAGCGCTTTTCTTCTAGAATATGTCGCCGCTAACACACGTCTCTTGTCAACCTGCTAACGAAGAAAATGCATACATAAGAGCACTCCAAAGTCATAACATTGTGTAATTTTCAGCAGTGTTCTTAATGTGTAATATAAAAGTATTTAAACACGGAGCTGTAACTTACAAAAAATCGAAATATCAATTCAGTCGTCCACTGTACGTAGATACATTCGGTGTGAAGAATGCTATGTGCACAGCACTAGCGCTTTTCTTCTAGAATATGTCGCCGCTCCAACACGTCTCTTGTCAACCTGCTAACGAAGAAAATGCATACATAACAGCACTCCAATGTCATAAGATTGTGTAATTTTCAACAGTGTTCTTAATGTGTAATATAAAAGTATTTAAAGATTTAGCTGCAACTTACAAAAATACGAAATATCCACTCAGTCGTCCACTGAACGTAGATACATTCGGTGTCAAGAATGCTATGTGCACAGCACTAGCGCTTTTCTTCTGGAATATGACGCCGCTCCACACGTCTCTTGTCAACCTGCTACCGAAGAAAATGCATACATAAGAGCACTCCAAAGTCATAAGATTGTGTAATTTTCAACAGTGTTCTTAATGTGTAATATAAAAGTATTTAAAGATGTAGCTGCAACTTACAAAAATACGAAATATCCACTCAGTCGTCCACTGTACGTAGATACATTCGGTGTGAAGAATGCTATGTGCACAGCACTAGCGCTTTTTTTCTAGTATATGTCGCCGCTCCCACACATCTCTTGTCAACCTGCTAACGAAGAAAGTGCATACATAAGAGCACTCCAAAGTCATAAGATTGTGTAATTTTCAACAGTGTTCTTAATGTGTAATATAAAAGTATTTAAAGATGTAGCTGCATCTTACAAAGATACGAAATATCCACTCAGTCGTCCACTGTACGTAGATACATTAGGTGTCAAGAATGCAATGCGCACAGCTATAGATATTTTCTTCTAGAATATGTCGCTGATCCTACAAGTGACTTGTCAACCTGCTAACGAAGAGCATGCATATATTAGAGCACTCAAAAGTTACAAGATTGTGCACTTCTCATCAGTATTCTTAACGTGTAATATAAAAGTATTTAAAGACGGAGCTGTAACTTACAAAAAATCGAAATATCAATTCAGTCTTCCACTGTACGTAGATACATTCGGTGTCAAGAATGCTATGTGCACAGCACTAGCGATAGTCTTCTAGAATATGTCGCCGCTCCCACACGTCTCTTGTCAACCTGCTAACGAAGAAAATGCATAAATAAGAGCACTCCAAAGTCATAAGATTGTGTAATTTTCAACAGTGTTCTTAATGTGTAATATAAAAGTATTTAAAGATGTAGCTGCAACTTCCAAAAATACGGAATATCCACGCAGTCGTCCACTGTACGTAGATACATTCGGTGTGAAGAATGCTATGTGCACAGCACTAGCGCTTTTCTTCTATCATATGTCGCCGTTCCCACACATCTCTTGTCAACCTGCTAACGATGAAAATGCATACATAAGGGCACTCCAAAGTCATAAGATTGTGTAATTTTCAACAGTGTTCTTAATGTGTAATATAAAAGTATTTAAAGATGTTGCTGCAACTTACAAAAATACGAAATATCCACTAAATCGTCCACTGTATGTAGATACATTCGGTGCGAAGAATGCTATGTGCACAGCACTTGCGCTTTTCTTCTAGAATATGTCGCCGCTCCCACACGTCTCTTGTCAACCTGCTAACGAAGAAAATGCATACATAAGAGCACTCGAAAGTCATAAGATTCTGTAATTTTCAACAGTGTTCTTAATGTGTAATATAAAAGTATTTAAAGATGTAGCTGCAACTTACAAAAATACGAATTATCCACTCAGTCGTTAACTGTACGTAGATACATTCGGTGTCAAGAATGCTATGTGCACAGCACTAGCGCTTTTCTTCTAGAATATGTCGCCGCTCCCACACGTCTCTTGTCAACCTGCTAACGAAGAAAATGCATACATAAGAGCACTCCAAAGTCATAAGATTGTGTAATTTTCAACAGTGCTCTTAATGTGTAATATAAAATATTTAAAGATGTAGCTGCAACTTACAAAAATACGAAATATCCACTCAGTTGACCACTGTACGTAGATACATTCGGTGTGAAGAATGCTATGTGCACAGCACTAGCGCTTTTCTTCTAGAATATGTCGCCACTCCCACACGTCTCTTGTCAAGCTGCTAATGAAGAAAATGCATACATAGGAGCACTCCAAAGTCATAAGATTGTGTAATTTTCAACAGTGTTCTTAATGTGTAATATAAAAGTATTTTAAGATGTAGCTGCATCTTACAAAAATACGAAATATCCACTCAGTCGTCCACTGTACGTAGATACATTAGGTGTCAAGAATGCAGTGCGCACAGCTATAGATATTTTCTTCTAGAATATGTCGCTGATCCTACACGTGACTTGTCAACCTGCTAACGAAGAACATGCATATATTAGAGCACTCAAAAGTTACAAGATTGTGCACTTTTCATCAGTATTCTTAACGTGTAATATAAAAGTATTTAAAGACGGAGCTGTAACTTACAAAAAATCGAAATATCAATTCAGTCTTCCACTGTACGTAGATACATTCGGTGTCAAGAATGCTATGTGCACAGCACTAGCGATAGTCTTCTAGAATATGTCGCCGCTTCCACACGTCCCTTGTCAACCTGATAATGAATAAAATGCATACATTAGAGAACTCCAAAGTCATAAGATTGTGTAATTTTCAACAGTGTTCTTAATGTGTAATATAAAAGTATTTACCGATGTAGCTGCAACTTACAAAAATGCGAAATATCCACTCAGTCGTCCACTGTACGTAGATATATTACGTGTCAAGAATGCAATGTGCACAGCACTAGATATTTTCTTCTAGAATATGTCGCTAATCCTACACGTCTCTTGTCTACCTGCTAACGAGGAATATGCATATATTAGAGCACTCAAAACTTACAAGATTGTGCATTTTTCATCAGTATTCTTAAAGTGTAATATAAATGTATTTAAACACGGAGCTGTAACTTACGAAAAATCGAAATATCAATTCAGTCTTCCACTGTACGTAGATACATTCGGTGTGAAGAAAGCTATGTGCACAACACTAGCGCTTTTCTTCTAGAATACGTCACCGCTCCCACACGTCTCTTGTTAACCTGCTAACGAAGAAAATGCATACATAAGAGCACTCCAAAGTCATAAGATTGTGTAATTTTCAACAGTGTTCTTAATGTGTAATATAAAAGTATTTAAATATGTAGCTGCAACTTACAAAAATACGAAATATCCACTCAGTCATCCACTGTAAGTAGATACATTCGGTGTGAAGAATGCTATGTGCACAGCACTAGCGCTTTTCTTCTAGAATATGACGCCGCTCCACACGTCTCTTGTCAACCTGCTAACGAAGAAAACGCATACACAAGAGCACTCCAAAGTCATAAGATTATGTAATTTTCAACAGTGTTCTTAATGTGTAATATAGAAGTATTTAAACACGGAGCTGTAACTTACAAAAAATCGAAATATCAATTCAGTCTTGCACTGTACGTAGATACATTCGGTGTCAAGAATGCTATGTGCACAGCACTAGCGATTTTCTTCTAGAGTATGTCGCCGCTCCCACACGTCTCTTCTCAACCTGATAACGACGAAAATGCATACATTAGACCACTCCCAACTCACAAAATTGTGTCTTTCATCAGTATTGCTAATGTGTGTTATAAAAGTTTTTAAAAGTGGAGCTGTAAGTTAGAAAAAACTGAAATATCCATTGAGTCATCAACTGTACATAGATACATTCGGTGTGAAGAATGCTATGTGCACAGCACTAGCGATTTTTTTCTGGAATATGTTCCTCGCTTGTGAACCTTCTAACGAAAGAAACAACATAAATTTGTGTTCTCTACAGTATATGAAATCTGTAATTTTCATCTGAATTCGTGAAGCATTGTAATTAATTTCTGTAACATCTAGATACACTTAGCAAATGAAAATGGGATTCATTCGTTTATCCATTAAACGTAGATTATATTCGAGTGGGAATATGGTGGGTGTAAAGTACTAGCAACGTCTTGTAGAATATGTCGCCGTTCACACACTTCCCATATAAACTTTTTTACGAAATAATTGACATAAATTAGTACCCTCTACAGTATTTAAACTCTCTAATTTTTATTTGCATGTGAAAAGCATTATATAAAAAAATTCAAAGATCGAACTATTACTTATGAAAGGAAAGTAATATTTACTCAGTGATCCGTTGTACGGACATAAATTTGGTGTGCGAAAGTGCTATATGCACAGCACAATTCTCCATTCACCGGGCCGGTCGGAGCTGCCGTGCGGTTCTGGGCGCTACATTCTGGAACCGAGCGACCGCTAATGTCGCAGGTTCGAATCCTGCCTCGGTCATGGATGTGTGTGATGTCCTTAGGTTATTTAGGTTTAATTAGTTGTAAGTTCTAGGCGACTGATGACCTCAGAAGTTAAGTAGCATAGTGCTCAGAGCCATTTTCCCATTCTTCGAAACAAGAGATTACTGTAAACACGGCAAATTGCGTGATCACAGCACTGCCGTCGAGAGGTGTACAAGGCAGTGCGTCCGAAATTAAAAAAATAAAATAGTGTTTTTTTTATATTTTGGCACCTGATAAAGTGATCCTAGAACTACATTCCGACATCTTTTTTTTACATTACATTAAAATTTATTCTCACTGAAAAAGAGAAATATTTAAGCGTTGAGGGAAAATTGGTTTTTCGCGTTACTGTATATTTATCACGCCATATCTCCTACACAGCGTTTCGCACAGAAAAATAATTTTATAATTGCCTTGAGTACTAATGTTGATGACGCCTGCAAATTTTGTGCCCAATACAGTCAGTAATAGTGAAGTAATAAATTAAAATCTCATGCCTGATGCAGAGCATTTACCAAATCATCATCCGAAATATAGTAAGCGACAAACTTTTCCCCTTTAAAGTTTTTTCTGGGGGTGTAAGCGAATAATGTTTCAGAAAGGTGTGACTTTAATTTTGTAGTTTGTTCGAATGCGATGGGTGCAACCGGTTGTCCTTTATGAGTGAAGCATTGTGCGGTTCGCAGGCGCGGCGCTCTGTCGGTATGGCCGTCTCAGTTGCAGGTGTGAGCACGTTAGTGGGAGTTGTACAGCGGCGATTTCAGCATATCATAAGTTCATCTGTAAAGAAGCTTGAAAGACTAGTTGTTGATTATTAGAGCAAGTATATGTGTTTGTAGTCACGCTGAGCATTCACTGTTTATGTGCGCACCCAATACAATCGCATGGTTTCTTGTTTTATATATTCACTTATTTCATTAGCATCACATATGGCTGACCGCATTATGTCATCCACGGATTCAGCGAGCGAGGTCGACGTGTCAGTTTTGAGTCTACGAAAGAAGCGAGCAAAGAAGAAATCATTAAGTTCTTCAGAGAAGCATATGGTGCTTAATGTGTATAAAACGGAACTGTTACATCCAGAGCAGTCGGTGAGTGACATTGTTTCGAAAACATCTGCAGCTACAGGTGTTGGACGCTATTCAGTGTATCATGTGATAATTGAGTACAAGGCCACACAGTTTTTGAAGTCTCCCAAGAAAAGAAAATTACAACAGAAACTTTCTGAAAGTGTTGATGACTTCGATAGAAATGCGATACGACGGAAAGTAAAAGATTTTTTTTTTTTCGTAACGAATTGCCAACAACTGACAAAGTGTTTACAGTCGTGAACGAAGATGCAGATCTGGGCAATTTTCGGACAACTACATTTTATAAGTTATTGAGAGAAATGAGTTTCAAATATGTCAGGCCTGGGTGCGATAGCATGTTAATAGACAGGGATGACATTTTATGGAGGCGGCGTTATGTTCGAACCATTAAACGATTGAGAGATGAAGGCAGACCCATTTACTATTTGGACGAGACGTGGGTGAACGTAAGACAAACCCGAAGTTACGTCTGGATAGATGACACTATAAATTCCTCAAAACAAGGGTTTCTGGCCGGATTATCCACCGGAAGCAAGAGCCCATCAGGTAAAGGGAAACGTCTGACTGTCGCACACATTGGCAACAAAGCAGGGTTCGTTGAAGGATATTTGTGGACTTCCGAATCCAAGAAATGTGATTATCAAGAGGAGATGTGCGCCGATACCTTCGAGAAGTGGTTTCAAGATGTTCTTCCTCGGCTTAAGGAAAATGCAGTTATTGTTCTTGATAACGCGCCGTAACATTCTTAAGCACGAAATATCAGTGTGGCTAAAATCTAAAAACATCGATTTCGAAGACGATATGTTGAAGAAAGAACTTTTAGATATAGTTAAAAATCACAGAACAGTGCACAACGAATACGCAGTAGATGAAATGGCGAAGAATGCAGGGAAAACTGTTCTCAGAATTCCTCTGTAACACTGTGAATTAAACGCCATCGAGTTAGTGTAGGCCAGAATCAAAGGCTATGCCACAGCGAAAAACAAAACATACAAAATGCCAGAAGTTAAAGTACTGCTAGAAGAGGCAGTAAGAACGTTGACTGCAAGGGATATGGAACAATTGCGTCCTCCATGTCGTAGAAAAAGTGGGAACACAAATGTGGAAATTAGACTGCATTATAGAGGAGATAGAGGAGCTGTTCGTTATAAACCTCAATGAAAACGGTTCAAGTTCGACAGAGTGAACCTTGTTTCCTCCTTTATCATTATTATTACTGGTATTGTTATTAAAATTAACAATTAATTGTGTTTGAATGGAGCATTTTGTTAGCAACCTGAATGAAAAAATATCTGCTTCGACAAAATGAGCTCCGTTTAACATTATTTTAACATTGTTGTTAAATTTATTTCGTACATTGTTGCCCAGGTTTCTCACGGTCCGCTGTGACAGCTCGGCAGCCAGCCGAACGCCGCCAGCTGCAAAACGTGCGCCAAGAATTTTCCACACCGCTACGTATCCCGTGAACACCTAATGCTTTTTCTCTGGAAACGAACGTAGACACTCACATGACACTGTTTATGTTTCGTCCCAGCTCTCGGTGAATAGACTTTAGCCATTTTCTTGTAGAATAAATCGACGCTTCCACACATTCCTCATCAACCGGCTAACAAAAGAAAAATCTTAAGTGAATACTCTCCATATTTACCAAAATCCGTAATTTTTGTCTGAATTCGTAGACCCTAGCATAAACATATTCAAACATCGAGTTACTACCTACCAAAAGAAAAAAAAAAATATTCACTAAGTTATCCATTGCACGTAGATTAATTTGGTGTGGGAATATACTGTGTGCACAGCACTAGCGATTATCTTGTAGAATAAGTCGCCAATTCCACACATTCCATATGAACCTGCTAACGAAAGAAAAGACATAAATGAATACTTTCCAAATTTGCCAAAATCCATAATTTTCATCAATATTCGTAATTGTGTCATATAAAAATATTCAAACATCAAGCTGTTACTTACAAAAAAAGATAAATATTCACTCAGTTATCCATTGCATGTAGATTAGTCTAGTGTGGGAAAATGTTATGTGCACAGCACTAGTGTTTTCTTGTTGGAATATGTTGCCGCTTCCACACATTTAATATGAACCTGCCAACGAAAGAAAAGATGTAAATTAATACTCTCCACGTTTACCAAAATCCGTAATTTTTATCTGAGTCCGTAAAAGTTAATATAAACATATTAGAACATCGAGCTATTACGCACCAAAAGAAAGAAAAATTCTCTCATTTGTCGGCTGTGTGGTGATAAATTTGGTGTGGGGAATATGCTATGTGTGCAGATAATGGATTTGCATGTAGAATATATTCCCATTTAACTGATCTTGTCTGAACCTGCTACTGATAGAAAAGACATATTTTAGTGTTTTATAGAGTATCGAAATTTGTAACTGTTATCTGAATACATAATGCATAAGAAGAAATATTCAAACACCAAGCTATCACTTACCAAACGAAAGAAATATTCATTCAGTTGGCAGTTTCAAGTAGATAAATTTGATGTGGGGAATATGCTTTCTGCAAAGAGAAATTCATTAGCTATTAATGGATCCCATATGAGCTGGCTAATGAAAATAAAGACAAACTTAGTACAACATAGATTTTCTGAAATCTGTAGTTTTAATCTGAATACCTAAAGCATACTATCAAACATTCAAACACCCAGATATTACTTACTAACGAACGAAATGTAGACTCGGTTCCGGACACTACCGAGCTAAATTTGGTGTGTTGAATATGCTTTGTGCAGAGAGACGGGATTCACTGGTAGAATATATCTCAGCTTTAAAACATGTTGTGTGAACCTGCTAATCTAAGAAAAGACGAAAGTTAGTACTATGCAGAGTACGAAAATCTGTAATTTTCATCTGAATACGTAAAATATAGTATGAAATATTCAACCATCATGAGGTATTACTTTCCAAACGAAAGAAATATTTACTCAGTTATCCATTAAACGTTGGTAAATTTGGTGTGGTGAATACGCTTTCTGCACAGCATAAGGGATTAGCCAGTAGAATACATACCTGCTTTAACGCATGCTGTGTGAGGCTGCTTATAAAAGAAAAGACATAAATTAGTCAATGGAGGGTTTCCGAAATCTGTAATCTGAGTTTGGTGGGATTTTAAAGCAGAATAAATCGTAGTTTCAGTAAGTCCCTGATGGACTGGCTAATGAAAGTAAAGAGAAAAATTATTAATATGTTCAGCACATGAAATCTGTAACTTTCACTGGAATAAGCAAACTCTGACTTCCAATAATGAATCCATAAGCAGTTTGTTACGAAGACGAAGACATATAATTTCAGTTTCCAATACCCAAATTTAAATCTAATGTGGGGGACTTCTTATATGCAATGGAAAATGAATTCGATGGCAGAGTCAGTTTAACACATCTCACACTAACGCCATAAAGAAGGATAAAAGAAAAGACCTGTTATTTTGTTCATTATACTGAATCTGTGATCTTTATATTAATAAGAAAACGTAATTTCAGATATTCTAACCCCATGTATTTTTTTACCGAACAAATATATGTCAGCTTTTGACATTCAGGGAAAATCTTCACATGGGGCGCTGAAGTGAGAAATAGCAAGTTCCCTCAACCCCCACAACCCGCCGGGGGGGGGGGGTCTTTTTGAAGAGCTTTGTAGTAACAAGAAACATTCCACATGTAATCTACCCAAATCTGTTCTTGTACATATGTTAGATCTCTTAACAAACATCTTCCTTCCTAAATTTCTACAGTCCATATGTTTTCTTACCCCTTTGTCCACATGGTGGCTTTAGGATCTACAGGGGGTTCAAATTTATACGTAGAGGTCGTTAACAAGTACTAACAGCGTTGGTACTTAGCTTCTATGCACGGTTTAGTTATTGTATTCATAGTATATCTTGGCTGCGTTAAGTCTAGGAGTGTTTCCACTGAGGGTTCCTTGGCTTTCTTTATGTTAGTATGAGACCAATTGGTTTGTATGGTAACATGTGGTATTTTGTCTTTAGAGAAAAAGATTTATTTCAGTTTGTGCACGTCACTATTTAATAAATCTTCTCACATTTAACACTGTTACGCCAATATAAAATGAAACATTGCCTTTTAGCAAATTTACACTCAAGCGTCTTCCATCACATCTGTATCACCACCTCACTCCAAGAGTAAATATCTCTGGAGTGAGCATTCACATGCGCAGAACAGATTTTGTGTTGTCAACATACATTGCCGGCCTGGCCACGCGTTCTCGGGACGTCGTGTGTTTGTCTTTATAGCGCCCTGTATATTTCGAATGTCACTACATCCCTAGTACAGACGGATTCTTTTTGTACATGTCGTGAAATATTTATATTTGTTGCGCAGACATTTTAACAGTATCCATTTGATACCGGGAATAAACCAGCTAGGTAACTTTTAACGGCAAGTGATATTGCGTTCTGCTTCTTTGCGATAGGTGTCACAGTTCAGATGCACTCGATTTTTGGTAGTTTTCGGTATGATACGGCACTTTATAGTATTACAGAGCCTGACGTACATTTATGCAGTGATAGTCTTGCAAAACGACAGGACAGTACGCTTTTGCAAGTGTCCGAAAAACACCGAATTTGCCACATATTAGCGTTTGTATCTCTGCTAATTAGCCCTCTTTTCTGCTATTTCTGCGTATTTATTTTCTCGTCTATGCCACATAAAACACAATTTTTCTTACCGGTGACACTTAGAAGTGTTTATTTAACGCATTTTACGTACTTGCTCCCTGTTTATTAAATAAATAGTAGACTCAGTAAGAAGGGGGAAAAAAGGCGATCGGAGAATAAATGTACCTTAAATCAAATACAGTTTGTCATGTAACAGTCAACCCATATCACCATTAGGGGAAGTGGAAAGTGACACAAATGAAAGAGTTTAGGGACATGTTTACTAATATTTTACGCTTCTTAATCAAATGGTGAAGTAAATAAATTGATGGCAAAATAGACCAAAGAAGATGAATATGTACTTTCATTATCTACACTATTGTGTTTCCTATTTGATTTGTCCAGAAAATGTATTTAAGTTGAATGCAGAAATTGGTAGTAGATGCAGTGGAAATTTTTAAATAGTTGGTATACCATCTGCCTTCAGCCACATACGTCCAAATTTTTCTCTGTCCAAACATTCCTCTTCAAAGTGTTTTGAACATACTTTGGAATATTTTGTGGGGACAAAATTACTCCTCCTTATGTTCTGGAGCCACATATTTACTCGTTGTTCATCCTTCGGCAAACTAAAATATAAATCACACATTATCTTTCTCCATGTCCTAGACACACTTAACATGGTCTCCTACCGTAACTTTATAGTAAACAAAAAGTTTTGGACACACATATTATACGAAGACAATTACAGACCCCCACTCCTGTCTTTCAAATCTATATACATAATCGACAAATCACTGATAAATGCATGGAGGATAGTATTTGCTGAAACAACTAACCATTCCCTTTCCTGTTCCACTAGCAAATTTACGAGAGAAAGCGATTGTTTGTAAGCTTTTGTACGAGCCGTAATATCTATTATATAGTCATAAAATCGTAGAAAAATAGGTCTACAGAATCAAGCCTTAATTATAATGCGTCTCGAAATTTTTAAACATAGTACCCGTGAAAAATTAGTATCTCTCCTTTCACATATTTTTCTTTACATCCGTAGCAACAACAGTAATTCACCATCGCAATTACACTATCAACAAGCGGTGAAAACACAACAAAAACTCTTGATATTATAAACTTCAAACTCTGCGGAAAGCACACAGGCAGAGCAAAGTCCCTAAACACGTGACAATCCTGGTTTAATGTTGACAACATGCTCAGAACGCAATGCTCACTCCAGAGATATTTACTCTATGGCTCACCCAACCGACGCTAGTGATAAAAGACCCTGAACCACTTGTTCCAAAGATCCATCTCCTCCCCAGATGACCAAAGATAACAGTCTCTTCGAGAAGTTAAACTCGAAACCAAAGACAATATTTACGCAAAATATCAATGTAAAACATTACAGAAATAAATAATTTTACATTCTCATAATTACTAATTTGTTTCGGGCCATTAGTTTAAATAACAGCGGAATGCACAGAGAAGGATAGCTAACGTTTTCTGCTTGCTTCAAGGTTACGCTAAATGGTGTATTCAATGTGCATTGGAAACTATTATGTGCGACTCAATAGTCATAAGTTGTAGACACCATTGCCACGTAAGCAAGGTTAAAGAGTATAGAGATAAATATATGGAATCTGACAGTGTTCAAATAAGACTTTGGAGTATCGGTTACTTCAAAACTATTTATTGTATTGAGTATTACTATTCTAGTTTAGGGTTGAAGGTGACGTTCTCTTATAGTCTAACAGTTACTTTTACAGACATAAAAGTTGTCACAACTTTTGCACCCTGTTATGTAAATGAAAAGAGTATATAAGCCCATGTAAGTGTGTCGTATATTTTCAAGCTGATCTATGTTCTTGTGTGTTCAGATAAGCTGGTATCAGGATTATTTGCCCAACAAAGAAAATGACACGTTCGTCTTGGTTCTCACTTCACCGTTCCCTGCGACTGTCGGTGGCATTTCTGCCTACACGTGTCCAGTTTAGTTGAGGTTATATGGTTAACTTAATAAAGCCATACAAGGCCGTTCAGTCTGTTGTTTTGTGTAGTGTTTCTTCTTACACTGTTTTCCGTAGCATGAGAGAAGAATACCACCTGTTTTATTTACTGTGCATCTGTTTCGAAACGAGAGGCGTCAAAAGTAAGAAAAAGCTTGTAAATTTTGATAAGTTTCAGCAAGGAACAGAAAAGTAAGTGTCATACTCTTCCAAAAAAATGTTCGAAAGACTTTAGTGCATAATGCATGTCGACGTGAATATAAAAATCAACGTTACCGCAAACATACTAATTAACAGGAAAACCGCACAGGTAAGCAATAGAAGTTTACGATCGGTTTCATATTATTCATTCAGTGTAAAAAAAGATAATTTTATATGTGCTGAAATATGTGATTTAGATTTAGGAAAAAAATCACACCAAAAACGTCACCGAATATTTGAGGTTCGTTTTTTAACTCTGAAACACACACTGCTTGAGAAACTAGAGAAACGGGATGGTGATTTCGGTAGAAAGGTTGCAGAACGCCACAACAGTACTGTATTTTGAATTTAGTAGCAGCGGAAGTCCGTTGTTTTCCACGAAGTAAGCAGTTTTGTAGATTGTTTAGAGGAATGTCTATTTTTACTGCTCGATTTACTGCGGAAAATCAATGTGTCATCCAGAAGGAGATACACTGCCGATAAGAAATTTGAAAAACAAACTGGCTGAACACTACGGTGCTGCTTATACAGATACCACTGACTTGACTGAGAATGTTGACGTAACGGTTTCTGAAAATTTACAAGAATTTATAACGGTTCTGATTGTCTCGAAGAACATATTAGTGAACTTTCCCACTTGAGAAAACGTACAGCAATATCGCAAACGTTTATGTCAGCTACGAGGCCTCGTTCATTCACCTCCTCATAGCAACATGGGGCTTGCAGTGTACTTGTTTTCTAAAATGGGATCAAAAAACATCGTTGAAACTGTCTCTAATATACGTTTCTGCTCTTCCTATTGTAGCGTGAATATCAGATTTCAGCGTCTAAATGTACTTGTGTTTCAGGCAAGCAATGCTGTCATAGTTTCTCGTTCGTCATATACTGCTGACGCAGTAAGCTTCCACTCCTGCTGAGTACATCTACAGTTGTAGCCGAGGTTGCAGCACAGCTTGGAGCCCAGAAAATGGGCTTCCCGTGAATCAAACTAGTCCCCATGTGCAATTTAAGTGAAACGACCGCCGCTCCACACAGTATACGTGTATTACTACAGAACAGCTTGGAGCCCAGAAAATGGGCTTGCCGTGAATCAAACTAGTCCCCATGTGCAATTTACGTGAAACGACCGCAGCTCATCAGAGGATACGTGTATTTCTAATGATTTCACACGGAACGATGTGGAAGAAAATGCAAGTGTATGAGGGCTGACTTAAGCTGTGCAACAATGTGTAAAAGCTGTCGAGGACGAACTGCGTTAACGTACTCCCAGTGATTTGCCAGAAAATTTGGAGGATGGTTTTCAATAAATAATTGTATATGTTCAATACATATTGTGGAATTTTAGTTGTGAAGTTGTTGCAAATATGATGATTTTAAACGTCTTATAAAGACTGTTACGTTTGATGAATTCGATACTAATTCTTCTTTCTCACGACCAATGATTTAGATCGTAATATAAATACACTCCTGGAAATTGAAATAAGAACACCGTGAATTCATTGTCCCAGGAAGGGGAAACTTTATTGACACATTCCTGGGGTCAGATACATCACATGATCACACTGACAGAACCACAGGCACATAGACACAGGCAACAGAGCATGCACAATGTCGCCACTAGTACAGTGTATATCCACCTTTCGCAGCAATGCAGGCTACTATTCTCCCATGGAGACGATCGTAGAGATGCTGGATGTAGTCCTATGGAACGGATTGCCATGCCATTTCCACCTGGCGCCTCAGTTGGACCAGCTTTCGTGCTGGACGTGCAGACCGCGTGAGACGACGCTTCATCCAGTCCCAAACATGCTCAATGGGGGACAGATCCGGAGATCTTGCTGTCCATGGTAGTTGACTTACACCTTCTAGAGCACGTTGGGTGGCACGGGATACATGCGGACGTGCATTGTCCTGTTGGAACAGCAAGTTCCCTTGCCGGTCTAGGAATGGTAGAACGATGGGTTCGATGACGGTTTGGATGTACCGTGCACTATTCAGTGTCCCCTCGACGATCACCAGAGGTGTACGGCCAGTGTAGGAGATCGCTCCCCACACCATGATGGCGGGTGTTGGCCCTGTGTGTCTCGGTCGTATGCAGTCCTGATTGTGGCGCTCACCTGCACGGCGCCAAACACGCATACGACCATCATTGGCACCAAGGCAGAAGCGACTGTCATCGCTGAAGACGACACGTCTCCATTCGTCCCTCCATTCACGCCTGTCGCGACACCACTGGAGGCGGTCTGCACGATGTTGGGGCGTGAGCGGAAGACGGCCTAACGGTGTGCGGGACCGTAGCCCAGCTTCATGGAGACGGTTGCGAATGGTCCTCGCCGATACCCCAGGAGCAACAGTGTCCCTAATTTGCTGGGAATTGGCGGTGCGGTCCCCAACGGCACTGCGTAGGATCCTACGGTCTTGGCGTGCATCCGTGCGTCGCTGCGGTCCGGTCCCAGGTCGACGGGCACGTGCACCTTCCGCCGACCACTGGCGACAACATCGATGTACTGTGGAGACCTCACGCCCCACGTGTTGAGCAATTCGGCTGTACGTCCACCTGGCCTCCCGCATGCCCACTATACGCCCTCGCTCAAAGTCCGTCAACCGCACATACGGTTCACGTCCACGCTGTCGCGGCATGCTACCAGTGTTAAAGACTGCGATGGAGCTCCGTATGCCACGGCAAACTGGCTGACACTGACGGCGGCGGTGCACAAATGCTGCGCAGCTAGCGCTATTCGACGGCCAACACCGCGGTTCCTGGTGTGTCCGCTGTGCCGTGCGTGATATCATTGCTTGTACAGCCCTCTCGCAGTGTCTGGAGCAAGTATGGTGGGTCTGACACACCGGTGTCAATGTGTTCTTTTTCCATTTCCAGGAGTGTATGTAGGTGCCACCATTGCTGAGTGGATAGTACTGCTGACTACCATTCAGAGGACCCTGGCTCGATTCCCGCTTGGGTCGAACGTTGTTTCCGGTTAGGGACTGGGCGTCGTGTTGACGTTATCACCATTTCAACATCATCGAGGAGCAAGTCGCCGATGTGGCATCAAATAAAAAGACTTGCACTAAGCAGCTGGAAAACCGGCCACACGATCACTTCTTACTACTTTCAGTACCGTGCGTAACACTGAGCAACACAATGTACAGCACAATTGTTCTGAATCAATAAATGTCAGTTTTAAAAGGAATTTCACTCTCTCGTTTTTTATCTTCACATTTTAGTATTGAAGTGTATATGTTAAACACATCTTTCTACACGTAAAAAAAAAACAAGTGGTTGTGCAGAAGCAAAGGAAAAAAACTGAAAATTATGCCAAACTCATAGAATAATTAATATTTACTCTTCCAAATATAATTTTTCGAAAACTGGCTTCCTTGCTTAAAGATTGGCATGACCTCCTTTAAGAAGAATTTAAGTACATACATTTTCATCGTAATAGACTTCGGAAAGTGAACTGTTTTTAGTAAAAATGGAAAAAGGTAAAAGAATGTATTAAGGGTCGGCCCGAGGCGAATGTTCACCTGCTCTGGGCAGGGGGGATGGGTGGGAACTTTTCTGTTTCTTACTGCTGCATCCCCTATGAATGTTTCCCAGTATTTCAAAACTTTATAAATTATTTTCCCAGTTTTCCTAATTTGCCTGGGGTAACATGTATCTAGGCAAGGATGAAAAAACAATGGTTCAAGCATAGACCCCTACAGCAAAAACTGCTCGTCAGAATTTGGTACATTATTTTTCCCAGACAGTGTAACAGACAGCACTGTAAAACACACAAACGAAGAACTAGATGAATGACAGAAGCTTACTTTCAAATTTCTCGAGACTGCGCACATACAGATAGTGAAGAATTATTTGCTTCTCTTGGTGTTTTATACGCCGCTGGAGTGAAAAGTACACAGTATCTCAGTTCGGATGATTATGGAACATTGATACTGTCAAGAAGTCTAGGAGGGCGCAGAAGAAGGACGCAGATAATGTGACGCCAATTAAATATTTTATGAGTTAGTAGATGTGCAGGAAGATTGACAGCAATAGTCGAGAAGTTGAAAGAATTTTGTGAAGGTTGCGATGTCAGATAGTACATTCCAATTAAGTCGGAAAAATACGGTATAAAAGATTGCGCAATCTGCGATGGTATAATTTTTACACCCTAAATATGGAAGTATATGCAGATAAACAACCTGCTGGTCCACGCCAAATACCCAGTGATGCAGGGAACGCCGTGTTACTACTAATTAGACGCACTGACAACACAAACAGAGACGTGGCGATGATGGACAACTATTTTGTAGCTATACGAGTCCCGAACGAATTGAAGCTAATCACTGACTCACAGTAATAGGTACCCTGCGGAAGAATAAGAGAGAAACTCTGTTTACGCATTGGGAGAGAAATCAAGTGGCAGCTGCTTTGCCGGTATGTACCATGTGCAGCGACGATAGTTTAGACGCTTACGTGGCAAAGTGAATAAGCCTGTAGTGGTAACATTCTACAGTCTCCGAAGAAGAGGCGTAGATGTTATTTGCCTGAAATGGTAATATTCTACTTCAAAAGTAAGCAACTGCTGGCTCATTACTCTGCCTTTAAGTTTGCTTCAGACTGGAGCAATCAATGCTCATAAGTATAATATACGAGATGAATACAAGTGATCTTAATGCCACGGAGAATATTCCCTACAGAAGTGAGTATGGCGCATATAAAACATATGACCAAACATACATCGATTTCTAGCATACCAAGCCACTTCAAGAAGACAGAGAAAGGTTTTGTAGACATCCACAACCTACTCACTGCAGAAGGAGCAACTGAATCAAGAGAAAAAGCAAAAAGTCACTACTCCCCTAAAGAGAAAAATAGATACAAACAGCATTGCTGCCATCTTCGTTCCAGTCATTCAGTGAGTAGCGTCACCCTGGTCTACCCTCTTAAGCTCACCCAGAAAACAAAGTACCAGGAAACACGGCACGGTGCGCACACTGATTTAGGCATTCGGTCAAATATATTTTATTTTTATTTACTTCTTATGTATTTTTTATTTTTGTATTATGTATTTTAAAAAGTAAAAAATTTGCACCCAGAGGACACTACAAGACATCGAAGAAGGGTCATCGCAGAGTGCGGGGGCGGTTGATGAGAGCTCTAAACGCCACGTTGTCAGCCTAGAACAAAGTTTCAAAAACTATTTTGAAACTGATGATATTTTCTGACGTAGTACGTAGGGATGGTTTTAAAACAAACTTATTGTAACAAAATGGTCGCACTCTAAAATAAACAGTTCCATTTTGATGAAATTATATCGAGTAACTGGCATCCGCTTACCAATGGAATGGTTTTTTGCACGACTGGGATTGTTTTTCGAACTTCTTCTATCTGCATAAACACGTTTTTCATTTTCAAAAAAAGGTAAGAAAAAGAAACGAAACAACGAGTTTAGCGGACGCGAGACAAGCACGTGTTGTCGGACTGTTTACTATAAAAGAAGAGAGGTCACTTAGAGAAGAGTATTTTAGTTGACACTAATGCCCTCTACGACACTGTGCGAAAGTAACTGGACCACTATTACGCCGGTAACTAATACAGCATTGCATCGGTTGCATTCGAGAGCTCGTATTCGCCAGATCCTCATACAGTAAATCGCTGTTTTAATATTTTTTCACATGTATGGAACACTCCACTATGACTGAATCTTAAAAACAGACTCTCTAGGTAATATTTATGTAATTGTAAATTAGGCTACAAAATTTTGCCCTAGTGTATCCCCTCAATCGGAGATAAAACGAGGATGTGATGTTTACGTATGACGAAAGAAATTTCGTGAGCTGAACGCACAGCCTGACGTAACACATACGTACACTCAGGTGATAAAAGTAACAGGATACGTTCTAATATCGTCTCAGGTTTCCCTTTGCTCGGCGTGATGCAGCAACTCAGCGTGGCATGGACTCAAAAGTCGTTGACAGTCCCCCTGCAGAAATACTGTAGCACGCTACCTCTACAGCCGTCCATAACAACGGAACTGTGCACGAACTGACCTCTGGTTCTTGTCCCATAAATGTTCGATGGGATTCTGGTCGGGTGACCTAATCATTCCTGAATCTTCTTCGAAGCAGTCGTGAACAACTGTGGCTCAGTGACATGGCGGATTGTCATCAATAAAAATTCCATCATTGTTTACGGACGTGACGTCCATGAACGGCTGCAAGTGGTCCCCAAGTAGCCGAACTTATCCAGGTCCAGTTAATGATCGGTTCAGTTGGACCAGATGACCCAGTCTGTTCCACGTAAACACAGCCGACACCGTTATGGAGCCACCACCAGTTTGCACACTGCCTTGTTGACAACTTGGGTCCATGGCTTCGTGTTGTCTGCTCCACACGGCGAAATCTACCTTCAGATCTCAAAAACTGAAATCGAAACTCATCTGACCCGGTCACTGTTTTCCAGTAGTCTAGAGCCCAACCGATTTGATCTCGAGCCCAGGAGGGGCGCTCCGGCGATGTCGTGCTGCCAGCACTGTTCTAACAGATACGGTCTCCGTACGTCACACAGTGATTTCTGAGGTTTTTTTATTTTTTGTGGTTTTAGGGCGTACAACTACAGTGGTCATTAGCGCCCAGACTAAGTTATGAATGCACTGCGAGGCACAACGTCAAAACAGCAACTAAAAAGGACAACATTATAAAAGGCACATTAACAGGCAAGGGATGAAAAGAAAACAGCATAATCAAATGTCCTTAGACAGGTGTGTCAAGTGGATAAAACGAAGAATGCGCAGTGCATTAAAATTCGGACAGGGCGTTAAAATGTGGCCACTGTCAGTAATTGCCCACACGGGCAGAACGGCGCCGGCGCAGCCGTCAGCAGATGGCGATGGCTGAACCGGCAGTGTCCAATTCGTAACTGGGCCAAAACGACCTCCTCCCGCCGAGAACGGCGTGAAGAGGTCGTCCAAGCCGAGGGGGGAGGTTTCAAGGCCCGAAGCTTGTCTGCAGTAAGTGTAGACCAATGGGCATGTCAGAGCGATAGAATGCGCTGACAAATGACCCTGCTAAAATCAGATGATTGCACACAACAAGAAGCTGTCTGAAGCTGGAGGACCGCAGCCTTGGCCGCGGCCTCTGCAGCTTCGTTCCCAGGGATACCGACATGGCCAGGAACCCACATAAAGCTAACCGGAGAACCGTCGTCCGCCAGCTGCTGAAGAGAGCGTTGGATCCGGTGCACGAAACGGTGAACCAGATACGGATCACTGAGGCTCTGGATGGCGCTCAGGGAATTTCAGCAGATGACATAAGCAGAATGTCGGTGGCGACGGATGTAAAGAATAGCTTGATAGAGGGTAAATAGCTCAGCTGTGAAGACCGAACAATGGCCATGGAGCCGGCATTTCTGAGGTTATTTCACGCTCTGTCGCTTGTCTGTTAGCACTGACAACTCTACGATCTCGATCGTTACGTGAAGGCTGTCGGTTACTATGTAGTCAGTGGCGAGAGTTATTGCCACAAATTTGGTCTTCTCGTCACTCCTTTGACACCGTCATTCTCAGAAACTGTATTCCCTATCAATTTACAAAACGGAATGTCCCGTGCTTCTGGTTCCAGCTACCGTTCCGCGTTCAAAACCTGTTAATGCGGCCATAATCGCGTTGGATACCTTTTCATATGAATCGCTTGAGTAAAAATCGCTGCTCCGCCAATGCACTGTCCTTTTATACCTTGTGTACGCGATACTACCGGCATCTGCGTATGTGCATATTGCTATCCTATGACATCTGTCCCCTCAGTGTATATCCTGCAGAGAGTTTTCGCACCATGGTGAACGTTGTAACACACAGACAATGTAGGACTGGTATTTCATAATGCCCTGCACTTCACCAAGTTCACTCACCAAAGGCGTCGAAGCAGTCTTCTTCATAGCCACCAGGGGCGCCCCTACAAGGTGGTGACTGTTCTGTTTCCTCCCCACCAGAAACGAGCGCGGAGGTCGGCGTAACAGGGATGGGGGCCCATCCCCTCAGGGACCGACACCTCGGTCTCTGGGGCAGCTGCGGCAGTCTGTTTCAGGCAATTATCCCTACTACAGTAAGCCATATTTGCGTAACGTTACATAGCGAAAAATGTTCTGTGATTGTACATCCGTAGGGACGCATTCGTACCTGAAAGATCGCGGCTTCTTACACCGCCCTATCCTTTTCTGCGATCTTGATTTACCTGGCGGTTTTCCCTGCGTCTACTGAAAAAGTGCGCGCTTCCATGTTTTCTGATAGCCTGCGCAATACACGTGATATTAAGAAGCTCTTCTATGTACGTCAGGTCATATACAAAAAGGTTTTGCTAGGATTGTGATCGGCAGACATTGCGAACGGACGTCTGCCACTGTCTTGTAACAATCAGCGAACAGCAGCGCTCAAAATAGACTATGAACTACTACTTGTTTTGCGAAGTACAGGTATGGACTCTGCTGTGTCTGCATTCAAACATTCAGTCTGGAATTTGAGTATAATATGAGAATCTTCTAAAAACGATTGTATGTGTCAGTGGGATGCTGCTAAGGAAAAGCGATCGGTGAATCAGAATGACTAAACAGAGCAAGTAGAGTAGGCACTTATAGCGGAGCTAACGGACAATTTGGGGGACAATGCTTCTTACCATGCGTTCTACAACTCGTCGTAAAAGAACTCAACTGCAAACACACATTAACATACGATGTCACCTGAATGTTCATGAAAAAAGAAGCTGTGTACTATTTCTTACATTATGACACGAATTTACGCAACTGATGAAAACAAGCGCTATATTTGCGACGCGAAACTTGCCATAAAGATAACATAATATTTTATTTACATGCTGCAGGAGGCGAAGGCTATCTTACACTCAGAACTGCGGAATCACAAAATTAATATGTCGATCTTAAAAGAAACACACACAAACACACACAAACACACACACACACACACACACACACACACACACACACACACACACACACACACACATACACATACATACATATGCACATACACAGGCCAGCGCTAATTGACACTGTCAAACACGCACGCGTCAAGGCAATGGAGGTCATGAATACCGAACAATTCTTTTTCAGTTTTCAGTAAAATATATTGGTATTATTAACAACAGCAGTCGACGGTATATCCAAACCATGAAGCGAATGATAATCCGATTGATTAAACGCATTCCACATAAAATTGATTAAATGCAATTTATACAAAACTGTTCATGGAACTATTGCACCAGTTAAGTGTTACTAAAAGGACAGAAGACCTTGAGTTCCATCACCAGAATGTTTACAAATTAGTCATAAGCTTGTCGCACAATAAATTATAAATGTAAAACTGACTAGAAGCTTACTATGGACTAACTGTATCAATGACACACAGCTAGCTTACCTTTTAGAAGCCACTGACAACAAACATGAATACTATTTCAGTTTCCGAGTAGATGCTGCCAAGGGTGATCGTGATGCAAATCAATGTCGTGAAAGCGGCAGAGCACGAAAAACTGCAAGCACATTGAGCACATATTTGTTGTTACATATAATACAAAAGCAACAGACTTAGCACAAGCATTTCTTGATATTGCCGAAGAAGACACATCACAAACTTTCGCTACTACCTCTGAGCACAAGCACTACTGACCATGCGTCGGTCTCATATAGCTCCAAGAAAGCTGAATATTTCGTACCTTTAGGACGAGGAAATTTTCTGCTGGACGCTGGGAACCGAAAATAAAATCCTCTGTTACTGGTCTCTAAATGGGAATATCGAATTAGCCTGTGTATGTAACTGTACACAGCAGATCAAACAAGCATGCATCGGAAAGGTACAACTGTTCGTTTATACTCGTATACGCCATTCATAGAACAATAATTTGTCGCGGGAAAACAATCAAAGCGTAAATAATACGTGGCGGGAAAAACAATTTCGCAGCGAAAGTATCAGTCGACCTGAATTTTGAGACGAGCTGAAAATAAAATACGTAAACTGATACAATGTATTGTTCTGTAAATAGCAGCTCCGATTGTCCTAAACCTGTATGTTTTCAGAAATATTCTCTCAATTATTTCCAGCGATTGATGAGACGCTAGTTATAAAGATCTATTATTCAGTATTCTCAATTGTGATTCCTACGGAGGGAAAATTACGTGCAACTTTTACCGTACTGTGTTTCGCATCCTGGAATGAGGAGCGTTCCAGCTGACAAACAAACAACGTTAATTCACATAAACGGAACACCCATGCAGCAGATTCTGGCAGCTACTATCTTGACTAAGGAGTCGCTCTTCCATTTGTTCTATGCAGTTGATCGCACATGATAGTGCATCAAACTCTTTTCGTTGCCATTATTAAGTTGCTGTTACGCTTAGCTTATTCGTTCATTTGGTGACTGCTTCTTGCATGTCTGTACTGTAAACATTTTACCGATTACGGGACTCGAGACGAGAATATAGAACAAAGAACTTAACGGTGCAGCTTGAAATTTACAGCTGACGGACCGTCATACAGACAGACAAAAATGCACGCAAAAGAACCGTTGATTTTATTTAGTTTTGTTGCAGTCCGCATTATCCACAACTGACATTTTTTTCTGATTTGTTTGCCCAACTGCACCTCAATAACTTTAAATGACACATAGTGCCGGTCTACTAATGGCTCTTATTGATTTCGTGACCTTCATGCTCAGTGTAAGTGCTCTGTTGCAGTTACCTGACCTCAAAATCTATATCTACATTTGCAGACATAATCCGCAAGCCACCGTATGGTGCGTGACGGAGGGTACCCTGTACCGCTAGCAATCGTTTCCTATCCAGTTCCACTAGCAAACAGAGCCACGGAACAATGACTATCTTAATGCCCACGTATAAACCCTAACCTCCTATAATCTTATTCGAAATGTACGTTGAAGGTAGTAGAATCGTTCTGCAGTCAGCCTCAAATGCCGGTTCTCTAAATTTTGTCAATAGGGTTTAGTGTTAGCAGAAGAGCCAACACCGTGTTACCAGTGGAGGCCGAAATGCACGCGTTTTCGGTGGCCGTGCGGTTCTAGGCGCTGCAGTCCGGAACCGCGGGGCTGCTACGGTCGCAGGTTCGAGTCCTGCCTCGGGAATGGAAGTGTGTGATGTCCTTAGGTTATTTAGGTTCAAGTAGTTCTACGTTCTAGGGGACTGATGACCTAAGATGTTAAGTCCCATAGTGCTCAGAGCCATTTGAACCATTTTTGCACGCGTTTTAGCTCACGCAGGCTGGCGTGAGGAGGGAAGAACTATACTGACGTGAGGTCTGGTACATGACAAGGAATGAGAATTCAGAAAGCGGACGTAATTAGTTTGATACTTAACTTTAATCCATTAATGATGAACGTCGCCCTTGACGGTACATAATTCACAATATTATCTGTTCAGAATACATTCTTGAAGATAGTAATTATAGTAACTGAGTATGGCGCCTTGCTAGGTCGTAGCAAATGGCGTAGCTGAAGGCTATGCCACACTGTCGTCTCTGCAAATGAGAGCGTATGTAGACAGTGAACCATCGCTAGCGAAGTAGGCTGTACATCTGGGCCGAGAGCTAGGGAGTCTCTCTGTAGACTAGACCTGACGTGTGGCGGCGCTCGGTCTGCAATCACTGATAGTGGCGACACGCAGGTCCGACGTATACTAACGGATCGCGGCCGATTTAAAGGCTACCACTTAGCAAGTGTGGTGTCTGGCGGTGACACCACATAGTGCTCCTCGAAAAGAACTTCGCCTTTCCTCCAATGATTCCCATTTGAGTTCCCGAAATATCTCTGTAATACTTGCGTGTTATTCGAACCTATCGGTAACAAATCTAGCAGTCTGCCTCTGAACTCCTTCGATGTGTTCCTTCAATCGGGCCTGGTACAGATTCCAAACAATAAACAGTACTCAACAATGAGTCGCGCTAGTGTCCTAATTGCGGTCTGCTTCACAGATGAACCACATTTTCCTAAAATTCTGTGAATAAATCGAAGTCGGCCATTCGTCTTCCCCACTACAATTCTTACATGCTCACTGCATTTCATATTGCTATGCAACGTTACGCCGAGATATTTAATCGATGTGTCAGGCAGCACACTATTAATACTATACTCGAACATTTAACAAGAACGAGAAACGAGAAATAATACGGGACAGCAATGAAGAAAAAACTTACTTTTTGGAGTGATAAACGTGTTTCACAAAACAAGAATCGAATGATGGTGATCCTTTTTCTTTTCCTGGTGCGAAATGTTCACAACAATAGAGCAACGGTCTGTTGTTAGTGGATGCAGCTTTCTTCAAAAAAAAAAAAAAAAAAAAAAAAAGGTTCAAATGGCTCTGAGCACTATGGGACTGAACTGCTGTTGTCATCAGTCCCCTAGAACATAGAACTACTTAAAACTAACTAACCTAAGGACATCACACACATCCATGCCCGAGACAGGATTCGAACCTGGGACCGTAGTAGTCGCACGGTTCGGGACTGCGTGCCTATAACCGCAAGACCACCGCGGCCGGCTGCAGCTTCCTTCCCTGTGACTGATACTGAGAAGGAAGTTAGAGACAAAGCAATTTCCACTCAGTGACCTTTGCAAAATGCTCGAGGAAGCAAAAGTTTTCAAACCTTTCACAGTAATTTCCATGAATAGTTCAATTTTTTAGCATTTAAGCTCTGACCTGCTGTACGTTTACCTCTGATGCGTCTTCACAGAACGGAAAGAGACCAGTATCGAGA
Organism: Schistocerca gregaria; assembly: GCF_023897955.1. Taxonomy (NCBI): domain Eukaryota; kingdom Metazoa; phylum Arthropoda; class Insecta; order Orthoptera; family Acrididae; genus Schistocerca; species Schistocerca gregaria. The sequence continues at coordinate 252,131,730 of NC_064927.1, forward strand.
AGGATACGTAATGGTGCAGGGCAGGGGTTATGTTGACCACTCTAACACCTCTTCATGAAATTCTAGGGGTGAATCGGCTTGGTTTAACTGCAGCAAAGCACAATGAAGAGATCTTGGTATCTCAAGTGCGGTTCTTGCGAGGTGGTGTAGACCCAGACTTCGTACTGATGGGCGATAATGCTCTGCTTCACAGAGAAGAGATGGTTGTTGTTTTCCTGGGAAACGGAAAACGTTGCACGCATGGCGTGGCCTGCTCGTTCTCCCGGTTTTCTTCCCTATAGCATCTCTGGGATCAGAGGCGCCCACTTGAAAATATTTTTGGGGTGGCAAGATTCATTTTATTATGTACTAAATTTGACAGATAACTTTGCGTTTCCATGTACATGTTCGACACTCCAAACCAGTCCTATTTGCAGATGACACTAGTGTATCGATTGAAGGTGGAAATAGAAAGGCTCTTAGGCTGTATGCTGAAGTCACAAATGAAAAGATTTCACAGTGGTTTGTGAGGAATAAGGTACTGATTAACCCTTAAAAAACGAAAAAAGACGCCAGTATACAATTCCACACACAGAAAAATTAAAAATCCATTAAAACCAAATATTTCTTTGGAAAGCCAAAAAATTAAGTGTCACTGAAAATAAATTGCTTTGTTTACTTACAAGACAATCTGAAATGAAATTCTCACATCATATTCTTAAATTCTAAGCTATCTAAATTGATCTATGCAATGAGAATTATATGGAAAAACACAAGTGCTGAAGGAGAGAGGTATATTATGCACGCATACTTTCCCTTTTGAGTTATGACATCATATTCTTGGGAAATTCCCCTCACATCATAACAACTTTCAAGAAGCAAAAAAGATTGTGAGGATAACGAAAAATGCAAACAGCTGAAAATCATGCAAACTACGATTGGCTGGCGACTAGCCCCTACCCCTCGACTCGCTGAAACGTCAATCACAAGGTCATTTCAGTCGGAGTATAGGTCAGTAGTGGTACAAAACAAATACATAAATAAAGTTGAGACAAATGTACGCCTCCCCAGATCATTCCTGCAAATGAACTCGTCACAGACTTCAAGGTCGAGTTTCATCGGTTCATCTCCATGGGCAATCAACATTTTGGGGAATTAACATGCATATCTTGACATTTTGAAGTTACTTCACCCCAGAATGATTCAAAATTGTTTCTCATAAATTTAATAGAAGTTACAAAGGTGGAAATCATCTTATCGGCCTCCTCTAAGTGTAGGGATTTCCTCTGTAGTGCTATGTTTACGGTATCATGTGACCAAACAGTTTTACCAAAAGTGATAACATGAAAAAGAAATCACATGTCTGCATATTAAACAAAAAGCCGTTTGCTTTGGCCCCAGTGTCGGAATTGTCATTTCTTGGAACATTTAGAAAAAATCCCTGAAGTTCTGTATAGTTGGGCAAAACTGAAGACATTGCCACGTATCTTATGGCCCACCTTGTATGTAGAACAGAGTGGTTTCAAATTTGTAGAGGCATCTCCCTTCAGGTAAGCAAAAAGATCCTATCTTGTAGGTGTATCTCTTACAAAATGTATTAAGTCCTTCATAACATTCAATGCATTTCAATACTCTGGAACTGCTTTCACAGTGTCTTGTGTTAAACAGTGTGCAAGGCAGTGCACAAACATAGCTCTCTTCTACATTTCCCTAAACCTTGCCTGGACACCATTACATAATCCGGCCATATCAGCTGAACCGTCGAAGCATTGACCCCTACAATTAGATGTAGGCAAATCAAATCATCTTAAACTGCCGACAATAATAATATCAAACAGAGCCTTAGCTGTGATACTTCGTGCTGAGTACAGCCCTAAAAAAATATTCTTCTACCTCTAGCGAGGCAACAACAAATCTTATTCAGATACTAAATTGCTCTTTGGTGGCTATGTCTGTTGCTTCGTCTGCTATTATTGCAAAATACTCTGCACTCTTGATATCCTCCGATAATTGTCTAAGAAGTGCACGACTTAAAATGGCCAAAATTTCGTTTTGCACATCATGGGATGTCCATTTGTAAGTTTCGCACTGTAGCCATATTAAAAGTAGCTGGTTATCTTCACATCGAAGGCGTAATAAATTGTCAAAGTTACTTGTTTCATCAGTATGCCCACGTATTGCAAGCCCCTGCACTGCTAAATAACGGTGGAACGATATGATTTTTTAGTAAACAAGCTCGGTTTTCTTTCATTTGTGTCAGTTTTTCTTTGGAAATCTGGCTAAATACATTGACATTCGATTTTAAGGATTTTAATTTCAGTACAGCTTGTATGTGGCAGCCCGATGCTTCGTGCGCTTTCAACTTTTCTACCCCTTCCTCCCAGTTCAAAAAACCAGTTTCCATGAAAGTTTTTTCCATTTTGTGAGAAAACTGAAAAGATTTTCTTCAAACATTTATCTGCAAATTTTGCAAAAATAACATCTTTTCTTTTATCTTATAGCAATCGATCCATGCAATTTGATGTTTCCAAGAGGGCCGATAACAGCGTTGTTTTTTCCGGGAACAGTGTGTTTTGTCACCGCCACAGTTCCGTCACTGTCTGTGTCTTTAGCTTCACCATCGCTAACACTTGCCACATTTCTTCCTAATTATAAACCTGTCCATTTTAAACTGGACAACAAGGGACAAAAGATTAACAACTGGACCGAGTCATAGTAAGATTAACTGACCACTGGCAAAGCCCAGCTCCTGAATATTTACGTTCGCTGCCAACATTAGCTGCGGCCTGCGAAACAGTACTGTGGGCCTAACAAGAAGTAGCCATGTAACAATAGTGTTGATTATTGTCAGGGCCGGCTGTAGGGGGGAGGGGAGGGGAGAACCGTGCCATCACCCAGGGCGGCAGATTTTTTGGGGGCGGCAAATCCATGTAGCGCAAATCAAAGAATGTGAGAATAAATTGTAAATACAAATTATTCGTAAAATGAAGGGTCTTATTCAAAATTATCTATGGTACGGAAACAGTGTGCTCCGATTTACGGAAGAAACTTTTCCTCCAACAAAAATGGCTTAAAACGTGTGGCACTGCTGCTTTGATATTAAAAACATATTCACAAAAAAAGAGACGAATGAGTGTGATATGTGAAAAAAGGCGTCATGTATGAACTACATTATGGGAAAAGTTGACTATGTCTAAAAAGGGGGAGGGGGGGCCTTGACATGTTAGCGCAGGTCCGCAAAATCCGTGATTTGTGTGGTGTTGTACCTAGTGATTGTCAACAGAATTTACAAAAATGAATGAAGAGTCTTTAACATTACCTCGTCCTTCTAAAAAACAAAAATTGCTCATTAGTTTGTTTTACAAGCTGCCAGCAGGCTGCTGTGGGAATATGTGCAGCTCGTCCTAGCAGCCAAAGCGCTGCGAGCTCATGGTGGGCTTTCGTTCCCCGCCAGTAAAAGTGTGCGAATAGTACAGGTGCAGGGGACAAACTGTCACGACAGTTCGTCATATACAGACGCTGGAGGAGTAGCAGAAAGGAATACGGGTACGCAAAAGCTAGTCAAATCGGCATTTTTTTTCCTACGTAACCATTACATACCACTATGAAAAAATGTATGTGCAAGTTTTAGCAAATCTCCCAGTCAAGGATGAGGAAGGGCGAGAGAGCGGTGAGAAATGCATATTTGAATATTGGGGGGGGGGGGGGGGGGGGAGGGGGAGAGGCCTGTACTTTTAACTATTGGAGGGGGGGGCACAAATTACCTTCCCCCCTCGCCCCCCCCCCCCCCCCCCAAAGTTGGCGCCACTGTCTGGGATGCACTAGGGAGACAAGTTGCATCACGTTAGCATCCATCAACCACTGTCCAAGACTTGTCAGCAGCTCTGCAGGAAGAACGGGCGTTATTGCCTCAACATGACATTGATGACATCGTTCATAGCATGCCCCCTATTGTCAGGTCTGTATTGCCGCCAGAGGTAGTCAGCTCACACCCAAACTGAGCACATTAACCAGTTGTCGAAATCTGTGTGTAAATTCGTTAAGATGAAGAAAAAAGAACATTGTTGTCCACCGTCAGGCCTATAGCAGTGGATTACATTCTGGCTTCTTCACATTGTTTCTACCTTATTATCACGTGTTTGTATTGTTTCGTGGAAAAATACGTGCAATCTTGCAAAACTGCCGTTTGTTGCTTCAATTTTGGACACAAACGGACTCAATTACAGAAGAAAAGAAGAAATATTTAAAGGCTATGATGCGTTACATGGAAAGGAATGGGCAAAAGGGGTGTTTATTGCATGCAGCTCTGTGGAGAATGACTGAGTACATGGCACCTAGAACAATTTCATTGGACGTACCACCTAACATAAATATCTATCTTTGAATTGCCTTCAGCACCAAAACATTCCAAATCTGTCATTAAATTGCCGCTAATGTATGATAGTAGACTCTCAATTGTAACTCGGAAATGTTTCAAGAATAAATAATAAAATACTGGGCTACAGTTTTCTGTACACTACTGGCCATTAAAATTGCTACACCACGAAGATGACGTCCTACAGACGCGAAATGTAACCGACAAGAAGAAGATGTTGTGATATGCAAAAGATTAGCTTTTCAGAGCATTCACACAAGGTTGGCACCGGTGGCGACACATAAAGTGCTGACATGAGGAAAGTTTACAACCGATTTTTCCTACACAAACAGCAGTAGACCGGCGTTGCCTGGTGAAACGTTGTTGAAATGCCTCGTGTAAGGAGGAGAAATGCGTATCACCACGTTCCCGACTTTGATAAAGGTCAGATTGTAGCCTATCGCGATTGCGGTTTATCTCATCACGACATTGCTGCTCGCGTTGGTCGGGATCCAATGACTGTTAGCAGAATATGGAATCGGTGGGTTCAGGAGGGTAATACGGAACGTCGTGCTGGATCCCAACGGCCTCGTATAACTGGCAATCGAGACGACAGGTATCTTATCCGCATGTCTGTAACGGAACGTGCAGCCACGTCTCGATTCCTGAGACAACAGATGGGGACGTTTGCAAGACAACAACCATCTGCACGAACAGTTCGAGGACGTTTGCAGCAGCGTGGACTATCAGCTCGGAGACCATGGCTGCGGTTACCCTTGACGCTGCATCACAGACAGGAGCGCCTGCGTTGGTGTACTCAACTACGAACCTTGGTGCACGAATGGCAAAACGTAATTTTTTCGGATGAATCCAGGTTCTGTTTACAGCATCATGATTATCGCATCCGTGTTTGGTTACGTCGAGGTGAAAGCACATTGGAAGCGTGTATTCGTCATCGCCATACTGGCGTATCACCCGGCGTGATGGTATGGAGTGCCATTGGTTACACGTCTCGGTCACCTCTTGTTCGCATTGACGGCACTTTGAACAGTGGACGTTAAATTTCAGATGTGTTACGACCTGTGGCTCTACCCTTCATTCGATCCCTGCAAAACCCTACATTTCAGTAGGATAATGCATGACCGCATGTTGCAGGTCCTTTAAGGGCCTTTCTGTAAAGAAAATGTTCGAGAGCTGCCCTGGCCAGCACATTCTCCAGATCTCTCACCAATTGAAAACGTCTGGTCAATGGTGGCCCTTGGAACTGGCTCGTCACAATACACGAGTCACTACTCTTTATGAACTGTGGTATCGTGTTGAAGCTGCATGGGCAGCTGTACCTGTGCACGCCATCCAAGCTCTGTCTGACTCAATGCTAAGGCGTATCAAGGCCGTTATTACGGCAGGAGGTGGTTGTTCTGGGTACTGATTTCTCAGGATCTATGCACCCAAATTTCGTGAAAATGTAATCACATGTCAGTTCTAGTATAATATATTTGTCCAGTGAATACCCGTTTATCATCTGCAATTCTTATTTGTGGAGCAATTGTAATGGCCAGTGGTGTAATAACTTCTGCTTTTTGGCAATTTGAACCTTTCAACAGTCGAGTATCCAATTAATGAACAATTAGCTTTCAATGACGATGAAGATGTTCCTAGCCCATCGGGACTACGTACAATTCCGAACTCTCAAAGAGCTAGGAAAAGATAAACGATTTGACTTGGGACACGGAGCTACGTGTTTTAAATGTTATTTGTCTTCTACTCACTGAGTTGTATTGCAACTGAATTGATCCAAGTTCATATTCAATAATACAAATAACCAACACATCTGAACACAAACTTCATTATGTTCACTGGTGCTGGCACAGCGACAAATTCTAATTACTTTGTGATTAGATTAGACGTGTATATTTTTAAATTTCCGGTGCCTACTTTTCCTAGTCAGTATTAAGCACTGCAAGAGAAACGTATGTTTCTGCTACTGACTTCTTATCGCGATAGCCACTTTCCATGACACTTGACAATTTTGTACGAAGTGTATTGATTCGTGCTTTCTACACTTCACGCGGCTTTCTAACATACGAATATTATGTAAATGTAATTATTTTTTCGTCAGAAGACGATTTTGTTGAAGATTCTTGCTGTGTGTGGCTCAGAGACAGCAAAAATTGCAGTATCGGTTTCTTCTGTGTTAGAGGAAACTGTTTGACAGCTTTTGACGTTTTCTGTACTGTTTCCTGGATAACAGTTTTGGTGGATAATTTAATGCGTCAGATAAAGTGGATACTGCATTCCATAGAAGTTCCCTATGTTCCACATTCACTGATTTGGTTGAACGTGTAGCGAACAAACCTTCACGTCGTCAGATGGTCATACGAGGTTTTCCTGCGAAAAGTCTACTCTTCTGCTGTTTAGCAGTTATATTTTATTCTTGAAGGAAAGCGTCGTCCTATATAAGTATGTGTACGTTACAAGAGACTCGTAAATAAACTGGCCTGTGATGTACCGTCTTATACATCGCAGGATCCTTAGAAAACTAAAGAAAGACAAATGCGGATTAATTTCTTTGTTGATGCCAGTTTTTAATGTAAGACATGTGCTACCTTTTGTAAAAACTATGATGAAAATCGATATAAACGATGCTGTTCGCGTTCATCTGATATCGTATTCAAAAGTGTAGCTTACTTCGAGGTCTGCCGTGTCAGTGTGTATCAACATTGAGCAGCAGTGTCGTGACTGAATTTATCAGACTAGACGTGGACTAGACTGTGGACAAACACGCCGTTTCGGCAATCAGCTTGGTTGTTCTGTTATCTACAGCTGCGTAAGAGGTGAAGTCGAAGTTACGTGTTTCCATTTAAAGAGATCAGTAACATGAGATTTGATTTTCCGATTTCAGTGTACACGAGGAAGGTGCATTGGCGCAAAGGTAAGAATAACATTCACAGGTCAGTAAGAGAGCGCACGCAGCTGTGATTGTGATCAGTAGCAGTTGCGAAACTGTTTTACTTCCTTTGAAGTAAGCTGGGGAATGTGATTAAATTAATCGATTAATTTGTGGGAATTACATGATGCTAGTTAACATGTATGAATCAAACATGTGCTCGAAATGCAAACAGTTTTTACGGTTTTCTTTCTTGCGCAATAGTTAGCTGCCAGAATCACCCATAAACAGGACCAAGAAAGTAACTGGAGTGTGTTTATGTTCACTGATTGTGCTTCACAACAGGTAAAATTTAGGAGCATTGTAATTAACGTGCCTTTTCATTCATTTCGAATAGCTTCCGGTTTACCGATGTGACAGTCAGGAAATACCTGGAAAGAATTTAACTATATGATCATTATACATTGTGTGACATGCTAATGAGCTGAGTTTGAAAACGCTGTGGTAAATGAAATGACTGTCTCTAAGTCTTACTGGTGACGCTCAAGTGGTGGAACAGTACCGTGAAATATATTCTGTAGTGTGAATTGAGTCTGGCATGATATTATTTGCGTTAGTTCTTTTCACTAGAATATAACTGACCTATGCAAATGAATATGCCAGTGCAAATAGTGTTCTTCGATCGAAATTACTGCGATAGTTCCAGTCTTTTAAACCGTTATATGAACTGGTCCCCTGTTGTAAAATGAAAGTTCTCGACATTGGAGCGCATGTGTGCGCGTCCCCATGTTGAAGAAACTGGGTGAAATCACGGCAAAATCATTTTTCCCTCATGTATCCCTTTTCCAATGGAAATTTCGGCTAAAGAAATCAGAATACATGTTTTGGAACATAACATCTGCCATAAACTTCTGTTTATGATGTTTTCTGTATTTCTTATTTTGCACGGATGGGTTTGATTTGTCTTGAATAACTCGACCCATTGCACATTTGAGAAAAATTAACGAACAACAATTTACACTGGTTAAACTTTTGATACAAGACGTGCATGTTCTACATTTTACTGGCCCTTTTAGACAAAGCCATACTGAGATAATCCTGCGCCTTTTTTTCCCCTGCATCCCCCCCCCCTGCCCAAAAAAAAGAGATTCGGAGAAGGGGAGCGGGGGAACAATGGCAACACAAAATCCATCCTGCCATCCTGTACCACTAACATGGAAACGCAAAAGATCAGCGATCCGGTCTCTGGAGATACGAGATGACGGCCAGGACAGAGAAGAGCAGATAATTTAATCTGAACACCATCCTAATTAAAACGTTACAGTTACCAACTGAAAACATTCCAAAACATGTTTAATGCGCTTCAGCTTCAGCTTTTTACGAGTATGTCAACATATGACGTTTTGCTAAACATAGCAGATAATTTTCCATAACATAAAATCCAGACAAAGAGTGATTCGAATTACTTTTTGAAACTGCTGTCTTATCGCTAGCGTGTTGTAACCGATTGCAGGCCATTATTGCTCGCGACAATGCCAGCTCGTGTGTTGGGGTAATTAATGAGCTCGTTGTCGAAAGAACAACTAACGCCACGTCACGAGAAACACAACGGCGTAGGTTACGTATGAATGACGTTCAGGGCTATAACTTACGTATCACCGAAATGAGACACGAGCAACGATGATCCAAGTTGCGAGCGAAAAAAAAATCAATGTATTACAAATCTAATTCGAGCGATCTCAACCAATTTAGTACTACAGAGGTGAAAAGCCAAGAAAGTGTGGGAGCACTGAAGTGGCGCTGAGGACATGAATTGACCTGGCACGAAGACGACAATACAGACCCATCTTATTTGATCATAACTACGTAAGCAGAAAAAACCATTTCAAAACACATTTCATTCCGTAAATAACACACTTATGATTTAAGACACAAATCAGTCTGCTGTCAAATGCAGAACTTAATGCCTGAAATTCTTCTATAATCCGTTATAAATTCTTATACTTTCCTACGATAACTCCATGGAAAACATGTTTCAAGACACCATGGTGCTGTACTAAACTTTTCGAGCTTATCCAGAAAGCACGGATAAATACTTTTGTCCGATTCCACCTGCCGGCTTTGACCAATGGCCTCATACCTAAATCAAAGAAGCTACATGGAGGCGATATGAAGGCAACGAGCATAGTCTTAGCACAGTATCTAGATTCTGGAATCGAGGCTTATTCCTAGACAAGAGAGTGTACCGCTAGACTAAAAGAAAATAAACATACATTCGATAAAATACCATCGCAGTTCACCCGATTAATTACATAGTCACGAGTTATACCCTCCAGAAATTGAAGTAACCATAGTTTGCTCGAGAAAGTGAAAAAACAACAGACGACCTTTAAAGTCAATTCCAATATTACGCATAATAAACTCGTAATATTACAGAATAGCGGTAATTCTTAATAGTAAGTACCGAGTCTACAGGACTACCGCAGGGAAGTGGGGGTTTTGGGGGGGACCAAACTAAAATCAAATACAACAACCGCAAAATGAAATAAACTGTAACATACAGGAGATGTAAGAAAGACGTAATCAGGAAATAAGGATAAAGCAGCGACAAATTCATAAAGGAAAATACACCATGGAAGGAAAATTCACGAGAAAATAAATCTTGGAATCGGTAAATAGAAATGTCTATAAGGTCAATCATAGTTCTCGATTTCAAGGTTCATAATTTTCAGTGTTTTTGCTGTGTTCTTTATTACAGGATTTCTATTTTGGCTTTGCTTTCTGTACTACTGCGATAAATAACAAATCTTGGATTTAGTAACCACAATTGACTTCTATAGGTCAATTTTAGCTGTTGATTCCAAGGTTAGATATTTATCGCGTTTTTGCAGCAGTAGAGGAAGTGATACCATATAGTTAAATCCTTACAGGATTAGCAACCCACACCTGACGAAAATTACGTAATAAAAGAACGAGGAGCTGACCATTAGGGTGATACCACTCCTGAAAATTCTAAAAGATTGCACAGTAGGCGCATAGAGAAACTCTGTAATCGACAACTAGAAGTGACTTACATAGATCAAATACAGAAGCAAAAACCAACAATATAAATCCTAGAAAATAAGAACACACGCTTAATGGATAGTCACCAAAAATAACCCACCGAGGAATGGAGAACTAAAACTGACGTACGTAGCTGTCCTCTTAATTTCCTGGCAAACCTCACTCTAGAAAATCGTGCCACATTCGGAAAAAATGCGAGAACCTAGATTATAAATATTATTGCAGATCGTTTCATTAACATCAACGCAAGCTGGTAGATAAGTAGCCAAATATTTCTGAAAAGGAAGATGATAATTACGGTAGCTAATCGTTCCAGTCGCAGCTATTTAGGCTGCCATATCAGATTCATGCCTAACTATACTTTCAGTAATCGCGACATATCTGTAATAAACAGCATAGTTTACATCAGTTGCTAAGATCATCGCAGATAATATTTAATAACAGGCCACTTACGTCCTTCACATCGTAAACTCGTGACGTTACACAGTACGTCACTCGTTAAAGCTGACGGGCGGAATCCGGATTGGCAGAAATCAGTTACTGGTTGGCGGCTCACCAAAGACCGCCATCGCTGCTGCGTGCCCTTACTGCAGCTCACGGTATCTTACGATGTTGATGAACGGAACACGAACATTCGTCTTGCTCGCCTTTCGACTCGGCTTGGACTGTTTCTAAGCAACGTCACAGGGCGTTGATGAATGGCGATGCTCGTTTCACAACATTTCCCGCAAACGTGACGTCATTTTGACGTCACGCGCAATATCGATGAGCGCATGAGAGGCTATCATCTTTGTTTCAACGAAGAATATGAATATTATTGCTCCTCGATTCACTCGCAGCAATTTAAGCCGTCCTCTTAAGTTCCTACCTAACCACACACTCGGGAAACGCCACACAATCGTGAATAAACAGCGAAATATTATTGACAAGGAAGAGTATGAATATTAATGCTTCTCATGTCACTCGTTCCTGTCTAACCACGTACTCGAAATGCGGCCGTATTTGGAAATAAATAATCAAATATTTGCAAGAAGGAAGAATATGAATTTTATTGGTGCTCGTTTCAGTCGCAGCAATTTAAGCAGTCCCCGTACGGTTCTGCCTGACCACACACTCGGAAAAAGCTAAATATTTATTTCACCCATCGTTCTCGAATCACACTCAATGTAAGTAACAACCAGTATTGCAGAACATACTTGTATTACATTCATAAGAAAGTAACAGAATGTTTTAAAAACGCTAGTATGAAAAAAATCCATGTAACAGCTTTCGACTCCAGAAACCGCAACGTCATTCATGCGATTTTTAACTACGGTCTTTGTTATCATATTCCATTTTGAAGGCTTGTATCGTTGACGCGTTATTAAGTGACATTTAATGATAATGGTGCAGTGTTTGTGTTATATTTTCAATGCTTCGTTACGCTCAAACGGCACACTAAAAATTATAAAACAAGTGTGTTTCATTTTAATTTGTAAATTGTTGCCGATAAAAACTCTCTCCTAAGACGGCACTCTGATATGAAGGCATTATCCGTCGACAAATCATTATTTTTTTAAATTATAGCAGTAAATATAATGAATCATCCCAAGAAAGACATGTTTTTGTAAATCTCCGGTATGGGCTCTTGAAATCTTGTGAGAGGCCAGTATCGAATGCTAATGGAAGCAAATAGCCGATCATGCGGTAGTCAAAATGACGTCACATTTGCAGGAATTGTAGTGAAGCGAGCGTCACGCGTTGGAGAGACACACACTGTTGTTGAAAGCTGCGTCACGTTGCGCTTTCTCTTGTTTACACTACGAGGATGGTTCAAATGGCGCTAAGCACTATGGGACTTAACATTCGAGGTCATCAGCCCCTTAGACTTAGAACTACTTAAACCTAACTAACCTACGGAGATCACACACATCCATGCCCGAGACAGGATTCGAAACTGCGACCGAAGCATCAGCGCGGTTCAGGACTGAAGCGCCTACAACCGATTGGCCACAGCGGTCGGCTCTAAGAGGGTATGAGGACAATTATCATCGTACAATTAAAGAAACTAGCCACTGGTGATTGAAACTATTGTATGGCATTGTTGGAAGGGATGTCCCATTCGGGTTCGGCCGCCACATTGGACGACTTGCGACCGATGATAAGGATAACACAACAGCCAGTCCACGGGCGGATAAAACCTCCAATCTAGCCCTTAATCGAACCTGGGCCCAGTGCATGGGAGGCACGCACGTTACCACCCAGCTAAGCAGGCGGACTCCACTGGTGATAATAACCGAGGAGTAAACGGGCTGTGGCGACCGGGGCAATGACAGCAAGAATAATGTCCTTGGCGGCCAAAGGAAAGAAATAAAAAACATTAAAATACTAAAGAAAATAGATAAAAGTAGTAAAATCGATCAGTCAAGACAACCCTTTCGGTACGTGAATGTAATCAAAGCTATTTATTTATTTTTATTTCATTAGACTCGTCTAGTTCCGTAGGACCAAAGTGAGGAGCAAATGTCCGTGATCATGGAGTGAATCAGTACATGAAATTAGAAACGTTAGTAACAGTTAAGACAAAATTTAAACGAAACGCATTCATGTGACAGGATGGTGAGTAAAAACTACAGTAGTAAACAATATAACATATAAATTTTCTTAATTTTTGTCCTGGAGCTTTCCAGTAGTTGACAGGAAATTCTTCAGTTGAAAGTTGAAAGTGCGTGGGTTAGTGTTAAGATGTTTTTAATTCCTGTGGTGAGTTATTGAAAATGAATGCAGCGGAATACTGCACGCGTTTCTGGACAAGAGTCAAGGAAATGCTATTCAAACGCAGTTTGGATTTCCGCCTAGTACTAACTGTGGGAAAGCTGCTAATTCTTCGGAATAAGCTTATACTGTTAACAACAAACGACATTAAACTAAATATATTTTAAGAGACCCACGTCAGAATTCCCATACTCCTGACCAGGGGAAGACAAGATGCTCGCTAACGTGCACCACATATTGCTGGAACTACCCTTTTCTGAGCCAAAAATATCCTTTGGTACTGGATAGAGATACCCTAAAACGTAATATCGTATGTGATAGGCGAATGTAAATAAGAAAAGTAAACTAATTTAGGTATTGTGCTGTCACCTTCTTCAGGTATTTTTCTGACGGCAGTTACGTCAGCATTACGTTTCTGAAGAAGGTCGTGAACATGGTTCTTCCATGATAGCTTACTATCTACCTCAACACCGAGAAATTTGGATTGTTCAGATTCACTAGTCAGATGGCCACTCCGTGTAATCAAAATGGTATTTTAGTTGAATTGTATGTCAGAAATTACGAACACTGAATCTAATTGTGATTTATGATCAGTTCCTTACCCCCACCCACCCCGTCCGCTCCCCCCTCACAACTTACCCGTGCACCTGTCGCCACGTCGTAACCGTTGCCATTGCTATGTAGAATGATCTATAGCGGTCTGTTGTTGAAGAGGAATCAGTTGTGAGATACTCTTCTTATTCCATTCCCAATGGCACAGTTCTGCAGTAATACTTTATGATCAACAATTCAAACGTCTTAGTTAAACCAAATAATACATCTACTGTTCGGGACTTAGTATAGTATTTTTTCCGTCCAGTGTCTCACGGAGAAAAGAGAATATAGCATTTTCAGTTGTTAAACCTTTTCTGAAAACGGACTATGTTGACAGCAAATTATGTGAGCTTCAGTGATCAATTACCTTTATATACACAGCCGATTCAATAACTTTAGCAAACACCGGTGGCACAGAAGTGAGTCTAAAATTTTGTACCATCTCCCCTCTTTTTTATAAAGCGGTTCCACTAGTCAGTACTTCAATCCCTCAGAAAACTGACCATTCCTAAGCGAAAAATTACAAATATGGCGAAATATTGGTCTAAAATATGCAGCAGAGTGCCTTAGTGGTCTGGTAGATATCCTGTCATATCCATGACATCCAGTGGTCTTCAGTGATGATGACTCACTTTTCTCATCGTCCTTATCACGGAGGTGTATTTCAGGTAGCAGTCTTGTAAAGCTATTTTCTAAGAGATTTATGTGGTTCCCTGTATAACTAAGTTTGTTATTTAATTCACCTCCTGTATCGAGAAAGTGCTTGTCAAATACTGCACATATATCTGATTTATCAATAATAAAAAGATTTTTACTACATACAGGCTTTATGTCATCGATCTAGAGCTGAGGACCACACTCTTCCTTCTCTGGTGACTATATAGTTTTTAATCTTATCTTGAGAATAGCTGTTCTATTTTGATACCACGTGCTTCTTGCGTTCTTTATAACATTTTTAAGTACTTTGCCGTACTGTCTGTAATGGGCTAGTAGTGCTCGATTGTCACTATTTCTAACGTTATACAATTCCCACTTTGTTCTACATGATATACTTACCCACTAACCAGCTACCAAGTTTGCCTATTGGTACCAGTACCCTGTTTGAACGTTCTAACCGAAAGCAACTCTCAAAGAGCGTGAGTAATCTGTTGAGGATAAGCAGGACATTCATCGCCCATTTTATCAGCACTATAAACATCAAGTCACTCTTGTTCTGTAACGAGATTTAAAAAATAAGTTTTAAAAAGTTTCGGTTTCCACCAGCTTAATTTTTCTAAATACACTCACGGAGGAAAATAGTGCAACACCGAAGAGGAGTTCTGCGACATAAACTGAAGATAAAAGGAGTGATTCTAAACCTGAAAACGATGTCTATTCAACATTTCACCCCACTTGCATAAGGGTGTTGCACTAGCGCCACTAGGACGACGATAATCACGTTTGCTTGAAATACAGATGTAACGGTCGTGAACGTAGGAAGACATTACCAAAACCTCAATGAGTTTGCGTGAGGTCATGTAATACAGCTACGAGAATCTGTATGTTGCCTCTGTGATAATGCTGGCAGCGGTAGTCACGAAAATCTACAATCGAAGGAAGACCGGGCTCCAGACTGACATATGGCACCACCGAGAGGAGACCCTGGGCATCACACTGCATCTGCAGCGGCAATTTGAACAGCAGTTGACTCCACAGTGGCACAACGAAACGTTAAAAATCGGCTATTTCAAGGCCAGCTCCGAACCAGATGCGCTGTAACGTGCATTCCACTGATCCCAAACTTTAGCCATTTGCGGCTGCAATACTGTCAATCGAGAGCTAATTGGAGGACAAAAATGTCTCTGAGCACTATGGGACTTAACATCTGAGGTCATCAGTCCAATAGAATTTAGAAATACTTAAACCAAAGTAACTTAAGGACATCACACACATCCATGTCCAAGGCAGGACAGAAAGGACAGAAAGGAGATGAAAGCCGGTTCTGCCTCGGAGCCAGTGATGACCGTGTGTTGCTTAGAAGGAGGCCAGTTGAGGACATGAAACCAACCTGGCTGCGTGCTAGACGCACTGGGCCTACATCTGGGCTCAGGGCCTGCAGTGAGATTTCGTATGACAGCAAGATCACTCTCTTGGTTATCCCATGCACGCTGACGGCAGAATGTACGTGCATCTTGTGGTTCGACCTGTTGTGTTGCTACTCATGAACAACATTACAGGGGATGTTTTCCAACAGGATAACGGTTGTTCATACACCGCTGTTGTAACGCAATAAATCTGTTACTTCAAGCACAGCTCCGAGCCAGAGGTCCCGTAGCGTGCATTCCTCTGACCCTAAAGTTTTTGGTGTTGCGATTTTTTCCCGTCACTGTAGTTTGCGTTTACACTTAACATGGCGTGTTTGAATATGTGCGCAAGAATTTCTTTTAGCCTTGAAATTTGTGCACCCTGTTACTAACGGAATGCCCCTCTAGTAATGAAAATCGAACAATACTGTTGTCAATGATTGTGTTTCTGTTTTCCTGTGCTCTGGTTGGAAAGATTATAGTCTGCACCAGACCATACGACCTTAGATCTTCCAACATTCTTTTACTTGACCAGTCACCTATAAAATTAATATTGAAGGCAACACATATAACTTATTTTTGTTACTCTTTCTGAAGTGAACCCAGAACTTACTCTATACTGGACAAAAATGTCCTGAAATGACAATTAGGGGACCTAAAAGAACTCTAATTAATTATTTAGTTTCACTAAATTCAGCTGCTCCTGAACAACATCGAAAGACATATTCATTGCAGTGCTTTGATACGCCAATAGTCTCATACGTACTTGCCCACTCCTCCACTCCTTGAAGAGCTCCTTGAAAAATAGCCGGCTGATCTGTATCTTGGAAAACGAAGCTTCTGAATCGTCACGTTATTTAACTGGTGCACTGGTATACCAATACTGTCAATGAACATCTATTAAACAGTACACTAACTTTATTTCTTATACCTCTTATATTTGATTAAATATGCTAATTCCTTCGTTATTGAGGTTTTCGACATTTCTGAAGATGGATCTTTTATTTGGGAGATTTCGCTTAAGCAGGGATACATATCACCTGACTTCAGTCGAAAGAAGATGCAGTTATAAGAACAACTTCTACAGGAGTTTTCCCATGAGTGATCCCACCCCCCTCCCTCCATACTACACTGTGACCCATATGCTTTGCCGATCTCGCCTTCCTACACCTGTCGAAGGGAGTAGGCCATGCCTTGTGAAATACGATCCATCGACACTCAGCTAGCACCACTGTTTCTAAACTCTTCAGCGGATAACAAATGAGAATGACTCACCTTTTTCGCCCAGGTCAAATAGCAGCTAATTGAATACGTAGAACGAAATGGACAAGACGTGCAAAAGTTTTTTTTGCCAAATCTGTGATGGAGCATTCATCTGGAGTGGGCTAAACAGAGGTGGATAAAAAAGAATCGACACACAATTTGAATCTAGTCCTTAAATATGATATAGAGGTTAAGGGGTTAAGCAGAAAGTAGCCCCGTGTTTCAAAAGAGTTGAGAAAGTCTAGAAATTTTTCGGTCTAAACGTGTAGCCATAGTAAGGAACAATGTGTAGGGACGTTTTGATGAGTCCAGTTGGCAATGGGGTGAACATGTAGCAAGCATACAGGACAAGGGCTACTGACAGTGGGTTCTAGCGCTGTGACCCTCAAGACTGTGCGTTGTTAAGCCCCTGTGGCAGGTGCAAACTTTTTTTGGAGTGGTTGTGTTTTTCACTGGCAGCACTGTTGGGCCAGCGCCTTTCCCAGGATAGTGTTACTGTAAGTTTTTCTTTCCACATTTCCGTTTTTGTAAAGTGCTTAAAGCGATGCAAAACTGTACTGGTATTTTAATAATAATAATAATAATAATAATAATACCAATACTAGCAGTAGGATTGTGGATTGCAAAAGCGCTTTTTGATTCTGTTGACAGAGAAAGAATAGATTGAATAATTGGAGGACTTGGTGTAAAGTTTAAACTGGCAGACCTAATCCGTGAAACATTCACTTCCAGATAAGTCTGAAAATTATAATTTATTGGAGAAATCTCACAGCCTTTCGAAATAAAAACAGATGTACGTCAAAGTGACGGCCTATCCCCAGTTTCGAATGCGAGACAGTGGATCAAGTAATAAGATTTTCAAATATTTGTGGGATAAAAAGTTTACAACAAGCTACGTCAATGAAGTAAAAAAGGACTTAGAAAGAAACGATTCAAAAAGAGAAGGTATAAACAACAGAGAAGCTTTTCGGGAAAAAGTACTGAAAATGGAAGGATTCTAAGGCAGGGTAGCTAACAAGACTGGTTCAAAATGTTATGAAGACAGGAAGAAGAAACATAGCGAACAGATGAAAGCATGGTGGAAGAAAAGAAAAAACAGAAAGTGTAAAACTTAAATTGAAACCTAGTCTTCAGATGGCCTATTCGAATAAAAAAAAACGTTGTAGTAGTAGTAGTAGTAGTAGGCCTAGTAAAAATTATACAGGTCCAAGATGAGAATAATAGAGCCTCTTTATCTTATACATCAGAATTGCTGAAAATGATTGTGAAAAAGGTTTGGAAAGAATAGATCTTCATATATTATTCTGAGAAGACAGAAGTGACGATAAAGGGCAGGACGAATGTGGTCGCAATGAAATAGACGAAGATGGATGCAGAGATGATGACCATGACGAAGCAGGTGCGATAGTCTATGATGAAGTGATATTTGGGAAAAGAACCTAAAGTTACATGCAAATAAAACACTCCAACAGAGAATACCACTGGAGTACGGCGCTGTTGTGTTTGTTCCAGGAAGAACGACAGAAAAGACTATGGTTCAAAGATCGAAAAATGTAACACATTTATTTAAAGGGTATGTAAAAAATCTTTAAGCCCTTATGTATGTAAATTACCATTTGAAAACTGATTCACTATGCAATGGATTTGCAACAGTGATTTCATATCGATAAAAAGTGAATTTGCGTCATCTGAACAAATATTTAGTTATTTTCATAACTGGGTTATAATTAATTATTCCTTACTAGCTACGGGCAAGCAACTCCATGTCATGTAACTGTAAGTTCGCTGAATTTCCCTCGTGTTTCACCCTTAAGTATTACTCGATAGACTGATCAAGCAACTGATTGAAAACAATACTGTTGAATTCTTCCCCCTCTCAATAATTCGTATCTTCCCAGCAACCAGTCCAATTCAATAGACTTCTCTCATGTTCCGCATTTCTTTTCGTCTATCTTAGTTTATTTACTCACCCTTTATGAACATCATTCGGAACTTTGCCAATGCAAGAAAAGCTTTTTGTACGTTTTCTCAGAACTCACATATAAATCCATGATGTAGTACCTTTAACTGCAGTTTATGAGAAAGCACCTCTGACAATCCCAGAGAATTAAAGAAACTCTACAGGGACTGTACAGGGTATGAGGTGATTTGTTCAGTATACATTATATTATCGACCTTCTGATATTGTACAGTATCTCCTTCTACTTCTGGCATAATTTTCTAATTTAACTGTTGTATAAATTCATTATCCAGCGCCAAAAACAGCCCTTTCACACCTTTTTTATTACCATACTCGTTTGAAAGTCGAGTTAAACTTTACTCTCCAATTTTTCTGTACTGTGAACAATATTACAGAATTGACGCTCTAATATAATTATGCCATTTGCATCCTGTCAGTGCCAACTTTGCGGATTTGCAGAAGAGCACATGCGTGCCATCCTGACTTTGTGTCGTTGTGCAGTTGAACACATATATTTGTTGTTAAACTACCTCATTGAAAGAAACTAGTAAAGTTGTTCTAGAAACAGAGAAAACTGAAACCAATTTAGAAATTTAAAAAAGAAAAAGGTTGTTACATAAATAAAGAAACAACTAAATGTTTCACAACTATTTAGTTTAACAGCACTTTTCTAAAATTAAAAACAGCTTTACATACTTAACTTAGCAACGATTACTTACAAAAATCAGTAAAATATATTCACATAAGGAGAATCACAAAAAAACATAATAAATTGCTAAACAACAGTTTCATTTGTGACTTTATTACCAGAACTAAATTAAATACGATATTTAAAAAAGTGAACTATGTACTGCAAAATGGCTGCCTATGTCAAGGAATCAAGTAGTGCATTGAAATGAAATGTGGACTTTAAACAGATGAGGAAAGAAAAGAAATATATTGTAATTTGGTACAGCGCAAATTATATAACATTCGTATGTGCAGTAATGTCAGCTGCCCTCATGTCTGTCTGTCGGGTAAGTATAGCTGTTGAATACAACACATTCTCGGTTTTCAGTTCGCGTCAATTCAAATGAAATCCTCGAGCTTTCAATAACTATCTCCATGCTCCAGTGAGTTGTAGGGTGAGCGGATCACGCCTTTCCAACTTCTTTCTTGGGGTACTTAGTCTTGTCTTCTTGGTGGGACCGTCCTCAGGGTTGCGTTGCTGCTATAGGGTCTTCTTGCTAATGTTGTGGCGTTCCTTACACTATTGCCGGAGCTGCTTTTTTTTTTCTTTATTGTGTCTGTCAGCGGCACAATCCGCCGCTCTTCAGCCGAGTGACATAACAGATTAAAATAAGAATAAAATGTTACACACATAAGGCGAGAAGGGGAACATAAAACAGAATAGTGGGAGGAAATGTAGGTAAAAAATAGACTAACATGGAGACGTTCATGGAGGACAGTTCAAAGTCACCAGAAAGTTAAAAACACAGTTGGCGAGTCTTCAAAACTCAGAAGAAACTGAATGGACATGCACACGTTAAAAGTCGGCCACAGTAGTATAAACACTCCAGAACAGTACACTTAAAACCCACTTGGAGCACACACGACGAAGAATGAAACTGCCAGGTGAGACATGCGGAGTCGGAGCTGGTATAGTTTCTCGCTTATATAGGTATGATGACATCATCAGCAGCCAATCAGATAGACCCAATGTGGCTCGCGCGCATTAGTAGACCCAAGCAGCTAGCGGAGCTATTGCCCGTGGCAGTACCGGTGACGTCAGGTGACGCCAGGGGCAGGCCCCATGTTTGAACCTGCCGCTCCCGCGTCGCGCATCTGCCTTTGCTTTCTTTCGATGTGCAACGCCCGCCCCCATGCCCTGCTGAGTGTGTACCCCTGGTCTCTGTTGAAGTTGTTGTTTGAACGAATCTCGGCCGCTTCCATTATAACAGAGTCCCAATGTGCAGATGCATTAGGCAACACTTCTGTATTTTTGAACTGTATTTTATGTCCGTTTTCTAGGCAATGCTCCGATATGGTCGACTTGTCAAGCTCCGTTTGTTTTATATGGCGCTTAAGCTCAGTACAACGCTCATCAATCGTGAGAATTGCTTGTCTGAAATTCAAGCTGCCACATTCACAGGATGCAACATACACGCCGGATACTCGAAGAGCGATGTCGTCGTTAACAGGGCGCAACATATCTCGTATCTTGGGGTGGGCCGGAATACTGGTCTTAGCCCACGTTTCTGCAGCAAACGTCCTAAGTTGCTGCTAGTTGCTCCACAGTATGGCAGGAATGCAGTTCATTTGGCCTCTTATACTGATTCACCAGGTGTCTTTCGTCGGCAACTCTTGAAAGCGTTTCCGATGTCTCTTATGCTGTATCCATTTTCCCCGAAAACACGTTTTAAGTTCTGCAATTCAGACTGTAGGTGGTCGTCGTCAGAGATAACCCTGGCTCTACGAACCAACGAGTTCAGGACCACTTTCTTGTGTACAGGGTGGTGGAAAGTATTGGCGTTCAAGTACCGATCAGTGTGTGTTGGTTTCAAATACACTGAATGGCCAAGCTGGCCTCCTGCATTCCGCTTACAAGAATAATATACAGAAGAATGGGAAAGAAAATTGAGGATGCGCTAGATGACGATCAGTTTGACTTTAGGAAAGGTAAAGGCACGAGAGAGGCAGTTCTGACGTTGCGGTTAATAATGGAAGCAAGACTAAAGAAAAATCAAGACGCGTTCATAGGATTTGTCGACCTGGAAAGATCGTTCGACAATGTAAAATGGTATAAGATGCTCGAAATTTTGAAAAAAGTAGGAGTAAGGTACAGGGAGAGCCGGGTCATATACAATATGTACAACAGTTAAGAGGGAGTAATGAGAGTGGACGACCAAGAACTGAGTGCTCGTATTAAAAAGGGTGTAAGACAAGGATTTAGCCTTTCGTCACTACTGTTCAGTTTGTACATCGAGGAAGCAATGATGGAAATAAAGGAAATGTTCAGCAGTGGAATCAAAAGTCAAAGTGAAAGGATATGAATGATTCGATTCGCTGATGACATCTCTATCCTGAGTGACAGTGATAAAGAATTACATGGTCTGCTGTACGGAATGAACAGTCTAATGAGTACATACTATGGACTGAGAGTATATCGAAGACAGAAGAAGGTAACGAGAAGTAGTAGAAATGAGAAGTGCGAGAAACGTAGCATCAGGATTGATGTTCACGAAGTAGATGAAGTTAAGGAATTCTGCTACCTAGGCTGTAAAATAACCAATGACGGACGGAGGAAGGAGGACATCAAAAGCAGACTAGCTATGGCAAAAAGGGTATTCCTGGCCAAGACAAGTCTAATAATATCAAATATTGGCCTTAATTTGAGGAACAAGTTTCTGACAATGTACGTCTGGAGTACAGCATTGTATGGTAGTGAAACATAGACTGTGGGAAAATTGGAACAGAAGAGAATCGAAGCATTAGAGATGTGGTGTTGCAGACGAATGTTGAAAATTAGGTGGACTGATAAGATATGGAATGAGGAGGTTCTGCACAGACTCGGACAGGAAAGAAACATGTGGTATATATGGTTCAAATGGCTCTGAGCACTATGGGAGTTAACTTCTGAGGTCATCAGTCACCTATGCCTTAGAACTACTTAAAGCTAACAAACCCAAGGACATCATATATATCCATGCCCGAGGCAGAATTCGAACCTGCGACCGTAGTGTTCGCGTGACTCCAGACTGTAGCGCCTAGAACCGCTCGGCCACTGCGGCCGGCTAAACATGTGGAAAACACTGATAATGAGAAGGGACAGGATGATAGGATATCTGATAATACATGAGGGAATGATGTCCATGATATTAGAGGTAGCTATAGAGGGCAAAAACTGTAGAGGAAGGCAGATTGGAATACATACAGCAAATAACTGAGGACGTTGGTTGCAAGTGCTACTCTGAGATGAAGAGGTTGGCACAGGAAAGCACTTCATGGCGGGCAGCATCAAACCAGTCAGAAAACTGAGGAAAAAAGAAAGAAGGATAACTACAATGGCCAAAAAACAATGGCTATACCCATACTGGCCAGAGCTATCAGCCCACAATAAGACAAATAGGCTCAGATACTATGCACCTTCGTATGACGTCAGTGCATATTGGGGGGGGGGGAATTGTAATGTATTGTATTATTATTATTGTTTTTCTCTTATATACATAAAATAATAATAATAATTTTGTACCATTGATAACATTAGCACATTATTATTTTCTCTATACACATAAAATAGTAGTAATTTGGTATCATTGATAACATTAGCATAGAAACAAAACAAGTAGAGATATGAGCTTCAATTTTTTAATTTCTTTCTATTCATCTGTTCGTCTCTATAAATGGTGTGAAGAGTTCCGCCGCATTAGTATTGTTCAAAATGTGTGTTCTAAACGGACATTAATGAAGTGTTATAAAAGTTATTTGGGAGATGAAGTTTATTAAAAAACCATCGCTTCATCATTCCGCGACGCGCCGAGAATCTTGCATAAAGAGGATCGAACAAGAGGAAATTGTGTGAAATGACGATAACAAGAAGTACGTAAATTTAAATGGTGAATGTTGATCTGAAATGTATTGAGTATTGAAGGTATGTTGATATTAGTGCCAGTTAGAGTTCACTCAGGAAAAGTGTACCTTCCAATTTCTTTGAATTATTCTTTCAGAATTTCGCTTTTAATTATTTAAGCAACAATTTTTAATCAGTTTCCATTATATATTACATTTTATCCTCCTCGTAACTGTAGTTTGCAGCGACCAACCAAGAATGTTTGACCTTGACTGATCCCGGGTGAACCCCGCTGGGTGAGACCGGGGTCATCTCCGGGCGCTTTCCTCTCCGTCTCCGCCCTGGGAGGATGGATTGGTGCGTGAGGTGGGGGCGGCGGGGGAAGGGGGGGGGGAGGAAAGGGGTGGCTGAGCTCATCGTAACGCGAGGTTCACTAAAAAGATGAGTCGTTGCTGAGTTTTTTATACCGAGGCGCTCCTCTAGGCTGGCCTGCCGGATATATTCGCAGTTGGGGAGGCCTGCCTAACCCTGCAGCCGGCGTGCATAATCCGGGATCGATTTCGCAGCTTCTTACCTCGGCCCGGCGCGGCACAGATTACCCCTGAGGTCAGCAGAGCACAGCTGGGGGCGCAGCCACCGCCCACACGCCGCACATCGCGCTTCATTTGTCAAGGGGCGCCGTGAACCGTGCTGCAGCAAGGTGGACTTCGCTGTGCCCTCGCCTCGACCTTCACTGCTTCTCTCACAAAAGTGTCACGGAAGGAAGTCCACAGGGCCAAGATATTTTTGTACTATGTCCCAGAAAATACGGACATCACTGAGTCCACAGGTACTTTGCTGTGCACCTGTAATGAACCCTGACGATTCAGTGCCCACATACAATTTGTAGCAACGAAAGAGTAATTGTCCGAGGAGCATTCAATAAATAATGCAACATATTTTCTTGTCCTCCAATTTCGGCTGAAAAAATGCAGGAGTTGTTGTGGGACATCGTGGAATATTCCCGCTTCGGCCCCTATAGTTTCACGAAGCTGAGGGCCGTTACAAGCACCGAAGACCAGTATCAGTTGCAAAGCGATTTAGAAAAGATTGCTGTATGGTGTGGCAGGTGGCAGTTCACGCTAAATAACGAAAAGTGGGAGTTGATCCACATGAGTTCCAAAAGAAATCCGTTGGAATTCGATTACTCGATAAATAGTACAATTCTCAAGGCTGTCAATTCAACTAAGTACCTGGGTGTTAAAATTACGAACAACTTCAGTTGGAAGGACCACATAGATAATATTGTGGGGAAGGCGAACCAAAGGTTGCGTTTCATTGGCAGGACACTTAGAAGCTGCAACAAGTCCACTAAAGAGACAGCTTATACTACACTCGTTCGTCCTCTGTTAGAATATTGCTGCGCGGTGAGGGATCCTTACCAGGTGGGATTGACGGAGGACATCGAAAGGGGGCAAAAAAAGGGCAGCTCGTTTTCTATTATAACGTAATAGGGGACAGAGTGTGGCAGATATGATACGCGAGTTGGGATGGAAGTCATTAAAGCTAAGACGTTTTTCGTCGCGGCGAGAGCTATTTACGAAATTTCAGTCACCAACTTTCTCTTCCGAATGCGAAAATATTTTGATGAGTCCAACCTACATAGGTAGGAATGATCATCAAAATAAAATAAGAGAAATCAGAACTCGAACAGAAAGGTTTAGGTGTTCGTTTTTCTCGCGCGCTGTTCGGGAGTGGAATGGTGGAGAGATAGTATGATTGAGGCTCGATGAACCCTCTGCCAAGCACTTAAATGTGAATTGCAGAGTAATCATGTAAATGTAGATGTAGGAGCTATCACTGACTACTTTTGGTGGAAAACCAAGGCATCGCAGAAATTCATAGGCACTTCGAGAATGTATACGGAGATCTGTCAGTAAAGGAAAGCACGATGAATCGTTGGCCTAGGCGTCTGTCATTCCAGCAGCAAGGTCGCGCAAACGTGACCTAGTTCCCACGTGCCAGTCGGCCAGCAACACACAGCTGTGACTGCTGGAAAGTTGGAACGTGCGGATACTCTCATTCGAGATGATTGACAGATCACAAGCACCTCGCTGCTCAACTGTACATCTATGATGGCTGACACACTCGTCCACCAGTTCTGGTACTCAAACGGGTATGTCCGCTAAATTCGTCGTCACCTAAAATAAGACAACAAAGAGCAACGAAGGATCATCCGTGTGGAGGCTGATAGTGACAACATTTTGCAAATCATTGTCACAGGCGATGAAATGTGATTTCATCACTTCCAACCGAAAATAAAACTGCATTTTACGGAGTGGCGGCAGAGCTGCAGCCTCAGCCAGTAAAATCATGGCGACCATCATCCACTTGATGTCCTCCGTCATGATGCGACCATCAATTCAGAACTGTACTGTGCTTAGGAAAAAGGAGCGACTTCAGTGTGTTTGTAAGGTGTCAGGATAATCCAACACCTTCCATGAAAACCCTGACATGATAAGCAAATCCAGTAGTATGTCACATATCTCCGAATAAATCGTGACATTAAATTAACCAAAGTCATACGAGTA
Organism: Schistocerca gregaria; assembly: GCF_023897955.1. Lineage (NCBI taxonomy): Eukaryota > Metazoa > Arthropoda > Insecta > Orthoptera > Acrididae > Schistocerca > Schistocerca gregaria. The sequence goes on from NC_064927.1 coordinate 252,157,766, forward strand.
ACGAGTGAGCAAATGGAATACCACAGACTAACACAAGAGTGCCTAAATGCACGTCGTACCTTCCCATTGTGACATCGACGCAGTTCCGAGGGGAGAAACGAGAACAGAAGCCGAGAGCAGAACCGTGTTAAGCTAGAAGGCCCTACGATAAGGGACGGACTGGACACCCACGTCGCCAGCTAACCACTAGGGCACACCACCCGCACGTTTTAACGAGAGGCTTTTTCGCCTCTCTGTTACGTCAAGGACCACCCAGCAGCCCATGTTAAAAGCTAGAGCCGTCCAGAAGAACAGTATAGATCTTACGATAATGCTAAAAGGACCACACCAGCTGCAAGTTTTAGCATGAGACTTTTTCGCGTCTCTGTTACGTTACAAACTTTAAAAACATTGCCCCACCACGAAAAGTATAACGTTTCTCATTGGATAGACAGAATTTTCGTAGGCGGAGCTTAAGGTTAACATTGAGACCCTGATTGGTCAGATGGAAACACAGCCAGATAGTTTTTTTTAAGACAACTCCGGTAACTGTAGTAAGGAGAAGTTAGGAGAAGGGTTAGTTCCGAGACAGCGAGCTGGATGGCTGCTGCGCCCACCGCGGCCCCCCTGACGAACACCGTCAAGGTAATGAACGCACGTGATGCCGCATAACAGCGCATAAAGCTTCACTCAGATCTGCAGAACTCTCATCTGTTATACCCCCCTCTTTGCGTAATACTAGTTTCGATCGTAAATTAGAGCTCATGGTGTTCACATTTGCCACTTAAAGTTAAAATCTGAAACCCGATGATTTCTCTGTTATATAATTATTGAGAAGCCACATCAGCCACTGTAATTTACTACAAGTTAGATAAGTAATTAAAGATAATTGAGGGTCACTGTAGACCATTTTAATAGTTTTCTCTTTTATGAAACTTAATTTAAACCTAGATTATAGATGTGATATGGCATAGGTCATCCTTCGATCCATTGTAGAACTTGGAAACCCATTCAGGGAATATTCGCCCACATTTTTGTAGAATGTAGTTGGTTTTTACCATCCTGTATTAAAACATTTCCTTTTATCAATAGTGCAATTTATAAACAATGTTTTGTGAGTTGAATAAAATTTGCAATGGTAAACGTAAATGCTTTTTCGACGTTATTTTACCAGCTAACTAAAAATAGGATAGCCTTGAACCCCTTCCACTAAATTTAGTTAGTATTAAGATTCTTTTACAGGGAGTGCAGTGGAGCAGACGCAGAGATCATTTAGTATTTGGTTATATCATCGCTAGTCTCACTGAACTCTTCTGAATTCTACATGTCATATGTGATCTGGCGTCTCCTTACCAGCAACAGGTCCCAGGTTCAAACTAGTCAAGTCCCTAAAAAAACACGCTCCGAGCGTCGTTGCGCGAAAGTGGTAGGGAGACACGATATAGAACAATCAGACACCATAATGGATGTTTAGATGTTGATCGCTACAAAAATGCAAACAAACTTCTCCGTCTCCATGACAAGGCAAGGGTCCAGACAAGTCTGTGCACTCTAGAGGAGCTCACATAACTCCATTGGACTGGTCTTCTTCATCCACTCTACAGCCCGGATTTCGCACCTGCCGACTTCCACCTGTTTGGCCAAATGAAGGATGCACTTAGCAGGAAGCAGTACGTGGATGGTTGGGATGTTACTGGGGCCTCAAGACGTTGGCTCCGGCGTCGACAAGCAGAGTGGTGCCATGCGGGCGCGCAGGTCTTCCCAGTAATGTGGCGAAATGCCGTCGCATTGAACGGACATCGTGCTGAACAACATGGTTTTGTAGCCATAAGCGTGGGAAATGACATGGTGTATCCTGAATAAAACTACTCTGCTTTCACAAAAAGGTGCTGCATAACTAATGTTTTCTTAGCCGTATTCATTGGTTGATTACGTTTCGAGACGTCCCGAAAAAAACAGTTAAAAGGTTGTTAAGATCCACATTAAAAATCTCGTTAAATTTCATGTCCCCATAGTTACTATTTACTGTAAGTACAGTCAGCAGCATATTAAAAAGTACTTGTTCGAAAAATTTAAAAATATGAACTATTTTTTGAGATACACCGAAGTTTTGAAGAAATAGGCGCTCTCGATAATTGACTAGATCAGCTCAGAGGATGGTCCAACAGTAACGACATTGGGCTGATTTCCTTCCCAAAGAGATGTGCTACCGTCATATTAAATAATTACTGGGATTGTACTAACTGTAATGATCAAAAAACGACATTCAAAAACTTGTAGATTTGTTGTATGTGTTTTTTTTAAATTAACTATCTCAATTATTATTACCATATGGGCGATGACATCTTCCATTTGTAAGGTATGCGGCCATCCGGACTTGGATCGTAGTAATTGCATAGAAACGTCTTGGTCGCTGAAAACTTTATTTATGACGCATTTCGAGTCATCATCAGCAGATAACTGCGGCAAAATTTGCACAAAAGACAATTTCTGTTCTTCAATATGATTTCATTCCCTTGCCCCATCTGGAGCAGGGGAGTGCTAGCAGCAGCACAATCCGCCGCTTTTCAGTCGAGTGATACAGTTAGTAAAAAGATGAAAACGATACATATAAAAGGCAATAAGAAGGGGGACATAACAACATAATACAGACGACCGCTACGGTCGCAGGTTCGAATCCTGCCTTGGACATGGATGTGTGTGATGTCCTCAGGTTGGTTAGGTTTAAGTAGTTCTAAGTTCTAGGGGACTGATGACCTC